>NC_037684.1:28164918-28172629 GCF_003255815.1 Theropithecus gelada | reverse complement strand
AAAAAAAAAAAAAAAAAAAAAAAAAAAAAAAATCCAAGCCTGGTGGCGCCTACTTGGGAGGCAGAGGTTGCGGTGAGCTGAGATCACGCCATTGCACTCCAGCCTGGGCAACAAGAGTGAAACGTGAAACTCCGTCTCAAAAAAAAAAAAAAAAAAAAAAAAGCCAGGCGCAGTGGCTCAGACCTGTAATCTAGCACTTTGGGAGGCCGACGTGGGCAGATCACCTGAGGTTAGGAGTTCAAGATGAGCCTGGCCAACGTGGCAAAACTTTGTCTCTACTAAAAATACAAAAATTAGCTGGGCGTGGTGGTGCACACCTGTAATCTCAGCTACTTGGGGCAAAGGTCGAGTGTGGTGGCTGACGCCTATAGTCCCAACTACTGAGGAGGCTGAGGTGGGAAGACTGCATGAGCCCGGGAGTTTGAGACCACTCTGGATAATACAGCAAGACCTTGTCTCTAAAAATATAAAAACAATAATTAAAAATAAATTTTTAAAAAAATGGCCTAGGTATCTGAATAGTCATTTCTCCCAGGAAGACACAAAAATGGCCAATAAGCACCAGAAAAAAACACTCAGCATCATTAGTCATCAGGGAAATGCAAATCAAAATGAGAGAATATCTCATACCTAATAGGATACCTAGAATCAAATCGGCTCACTCCAACCTCTACCTCCCAGGTTCAAGTGATTCTTATGCCTCAGCCTCCTGAGTAGCAGGGATTACAGGTGTGTGCCACAATGCCTGGCTAATTTTTGCATTTTTAGCAGAGACAGGGTTTCGCCATGTTGGCAAGGCTGGTCTTGAACTCCTGATCTCAAATGATCCATCTGACTCTGCCTCTCAAAGTGCTGGGATTACAGGCATGAGCCACCGTGCCTGGCAAAAAAAAGTTTTAGACAGATCTCTCTATGTTGCCCAAGCTTGTCTCGAACTCCTGGGCCCAAGAAATCCTCCTGCCACAGCCTCTTGAGTAGCTGAGAGTACAGGCATGCACCTGGGTAAATAACACAAGTGCTGTTAAGGATATGGAGAAACTGGAACCCTCGCCGGGGGCGGTGGCTCACGCCTGTAATCCCAGCACTTTGGGAGGCCGAGGCAGGTGGATCACGAGGTCAGGAGATCGAGACCATCCTGGCTAACACAGTGAAACCCCGTCTCTACTAAAAATACAAAAAATTAGCCGGGTGCTGTGGCGGGCGCCTGTAATCCCAGCTACTCGGGAGGCTGAGGCAGGAGAATGGCGTGAACCCGGGAGGCGGAGCTTGCAGTGAGCCAAGATCACGCTACTGCACTCCAGCCTGGGCGACAGAGCGAGACTCCGTCTCAAAAAAAAAAAAAAAAAAAAAGAAACTGGAACCCTCATATACTGTTGTTAGTCATGTAAAATGGTGCAGCACCTTGGAAACAGTATGGTGGTTCTAGTTCCTCAAATGATTACAGAGTTACCACATGACTCAGCAATTCCATTCCTAGGTAAACAAAGAGAAGTGAAAACATATGTCCCCACAAAAACGTGTACACTAATGTTTGTAGACAAATTATTCATAATCAAAAGATGGAAATAAGATATGGAAATAACTCGTGTCTGTTGATGGGTGAATGGATAAAGAAAATGTGGAACACACAAATAATGGAATATAATTCTGTCCTAAAAAAGGAAATTTTGCCATTTGTGACAACAAATGGATGAACCTAGAGAGAACTATGCTAAGTAAAATAAACTAGACACAGAAAGATAACCATCACATGATCTCAAATCAAACTCATAGAAACAGAGTAGGAAGGGGGTGTCTGGGGCTTAAGGGTAGGGAAAATGAGAAGATCATGGTAAAAGGATATAAAATTTCAGTTATAAGTTCTGGAGACCTAACGTACAGCATGGTAACCACAGTTAATAATAACGTACTGGCCAGGCATGGTGGCTCACACCTGTAATCCCAGCACTTTGGGAGGCCAAGGTAGGCAGATCATGAGGTCAGGAGTTCAAGACCAGCCTGGCCAACATGGTGAAACCCTGTCTCTCCAAAAATACAAAAATTGGCTGGGCGTGGTGGCGGGCGCCTGTAATCCCAGCTACTCAGGAGGCTGATGCAGGAGAATTGCTTGAACCTGGGAGGCAGGGGTTGCAGTAAGCCAAGACTGCACCACCGCACTCAAAGCAAGACTCCGTCTAAAATAATAATAATAATAACGTACCGCATACTTGGCCAGGCATGGTGACTCATGCCTGTAATCCTAATACTTTGGGAAGCTGAGGCTAAAAGATTGCTTGAAGCTGAGTTCAAGACCAGCCTGGGCAATACAGCAATTCTTTGCCTCTACAAAAAATTTCAAAATTAGCTGGGTGAGGCCGGGCACGGTGGCTCACGCCTGTAATCCCAGCACTTTAAGAGGCCAAGACGGGCGGATCACAAAGTCAGGAGATAGAGACCATCCTGGCTAACACGGTGTAACCCTGTCTCTACTAAAAATACAAAAAAAATTAGCCAGGCGTGGTGGCGGGCGCCTGTAGTCCCATTTACTCGGGAGGCTGAGGCAGGAGAATGGCATGAACCCAGGAGGCGGAGCTTGCAGTGAGCTGAGATCGCGCCACTGCACTCCAGCCTGGGCGACAGAGCAAGACTCCATCTCAAAAAAAAAAAAAAAAAAATTAGCTGGGCATGGTAGTGCACGCCTGTAGTCCCAGCTATCGAGGAGGCTGAGATGGGAGGATCGCTTAAGCCCAGGAGTTTCAGGTTGCAGTGAGCTGTAACTGCATCACTGAACTCCAGCTTGGGTGACAAAGGTTCTGTCTCTTTTTAAACTATGTAAAATAAAAATAAATAACATATTGTAAACTTGAAATGTGCTGAAAGAGTAGCTCTTCAGTGTTCTCATCACACACATACAAAAAGGTTAATTATGTGAAGTGACAGACATGTTAATTAGCTTAACTGTGGTACTCCAAAAGGTACACATGTATCAAGATACCACACTGTATGTGTTAAATGTACACAATTTTTATTTGTGAGTTATACCTCAATAAAGCTGGGGTGGGGAGGAAGAAAGAAGGAATGAAATACTGACACATGCTACAAGTCAGATGAAAACACTATACTGAAAGAGGACAGACACATAAATCTACATATTACATAATTCCATTCATATGAAAGGCCTTCGGAAAATCAACAGAGACAGAAAGTAGATTTGCGGTTGCTTAAGGCTACAGGAAGGATGGGATAACTGGGTTTCTTCCTTTTTTTTTTTTTTTTTGAGATGAGGGTCTTACTCAAGCTGGAGTGCAGTGGCGTGATCACAGCTCCCTGCAGCCTTGACCTCCTGGGCGCAAACAATTCTCCTGCCTCAGCTTGCCAAGTAGCTGGGACCACAGGTGCATGCCACCACACCTGGCTAAATTTTTTATTTTTTATAGAGATAAGGTCTTACGGGCCAGGCGTGGTGACTTATGCCTGTAATCCCAGAACTTTGGGAAGCTGAGGCAGGCAGATCACTTGAGGCTAGGAGTTTGAGACCAGATCGGCGAAAACGACGAAATTCCATCTCTACTAAAAATACTAAAAATTAGCCTGGCATATGGCATATGCCTGTAGCCCCAGCTACCCGGGAAGCTGACCAACGAAAATCACTTGAAGCCCAGAGGCTCAAGTTGCAGTGAGCCAAGATTGTGCCACTGCACTCCAGACTGGGTGACAGAGCAAGACTCTGTCTCAAAAATAAACAAACAAACAAATAAAAAGAGATAAGGTCTCACTACATTGCCCAGGCCGGTCTCGAACTCCTGGGCCACCCATTCCTCCTGCCTCAGCCTAAGTAGCTGAGTACAGGCACGCACCTGGCTAAATTACGCACTTTATAAATAAATGAACTGTACATTATGTGAATTGTATCTCAATAAAGCAGTTTTTTTGTTTTTTTTTTTTTTGTTTTTTTTTTTTGGAGAAGGAGTCTCGCCCTGTCACCCAGGCTGGAGTGTAGTGGCGCCATCTTGGTTCACTGCAAGCTCCGCCTCCTGGGTTCACACCATACTCCTGCCTCAGCCTCCCAAGTAGCTGGGACTACAGGCGCCCGCCACCACGCCCTGCTAATTTTTTTGTATTTTTAGTAGAGATGGGGTTTCACCATGTTAACCAGGATGATCTCGATCTCCTGACCCCGTGACCCACCCACCTTAGCCTCCCAAAGTGCTGGGATTACAGGCATGAGCCACAGCACCTAGTCACAATAAATCAGTTTTTAAAAAAATGCCTCTTATTCCTAGTTGTTTCCTAACTCTCTCGTCTCTAATTTCTTAATATGTCCATTACCTTGATCCTTCTAACTTCTGCCTATCTATCAGTCCTTTCTCACATTCACTTTCTTCTCTCTCTAGACTCCACAGTTCATTCATTTCAATCACTACTAGTAATATCCCAATTCTCCTGCCACTCTCATATGCCTGGAACTGGATCAATTCAAATGTCTGCTTTCTCCAGGCCTACAACAGACTACTCCATTGCCAAAGGGGGTTAAACACATACGCACGCACACACATGCATGCACACACACTCTTTTTGAAGATGTCATTCTTTTGTTTTTTTCGAGAGTCTCACATTGTTACCCAGGCTGGAGTGCAGTGGTGCCATCATAGCTCGCTGTGGCCTCAACCTCCCAGGCTCAAGGGATCCTCCCACTCCAAGCTCCCAAGTAGCTGGGATATAGGCACACATCACTGCACCAGGCTAATTTTTTGGTAGAGAGAGGGTCTCACTTTATTGCCCAGATTGGTCTCAAACTCCTGGGCTCAAGCAATCCTCCTGCCTTGGCCTCCCAAAGTGCTTGGATTACAGGTGTGAGTCACAGTGCCTGGCTTGCTCTATCCTTCTGTTTCACAAAAACAAAGCACAGAAGGGAATGCTAACTTCCTTTGCACATACCTTTCCTTCCCACTTTTAATTACAATGGAAGATACTTCTCTTGTCTGGTTCCTACATCTTCTCACGTACTCAGTCAAGAATACCAGTGCTTACTTAATATTGTTATCTATTCCCTCGTTTGTCCCCCCGCCCCCTTTTTCTTTTTGAGATGGAGTCTCACGCTGTCACCCAGGCTCGAGTGCCCACCACCACGCTTGGCTAATTTTTTTGTATTTTTAGTAGAGACGGGGTTTCACCATGTTAGCCAAGATGGTCTCGATCTCCTGACCTCGTGCCTCGGCCTCCCAAAGTGCTGGGATTACAGGCGTGAGCCACCGCACCCGCCTTTTCCCTCCTTTCTAATCTTCCTTTGCACATACCTTTCCTTCCCACTTCTCTGTAATTACAATGGAAGATGCCTGTTTTGTCTGGTTCCTACTTCTTCTCATATATTCAGTCAAAAATACCAGTACTCAATATTATTATCTATTCCCTTTTTTCCCCCCTTTATCTTTTCTTCAATCTTTGACCATATTTGAGACTCTCCTAACTTTTTAAAAAGCAACTAAATCACCTCTTGATCTCAAAGCAACCTTTCCAACTACCATCTCTTTATCCTTCCCTCAGTCAAGTTTCTTTAACAAGTTTTTTTTGGCCAGGCACAGTGGCATGAACCTATTGTCTGAGCTATTCAGGAGGCTGATGTCGGAGGATTGTAAGTTCAAGTTCAAGCCCAGCTTGGGCAAAATAAGGAGACCCATTTCAAAAAAAAAAAAAAAAGAATTCTTGGAAGACTCTCAGAAAATGGCAGTGGCACAGTTTTATCTGTCTTCAAATCTCCACATGGAATGAGAGCTCTGGACAGCAAAACCAAGATCCAAACCAAACCTTGGCCAGGCACAGTGGCTCACGCCCGTAATCTCAACACTTTGGGAAGCCGAGGTGGGTGGATCACCTGAAGCCAGGAGTTCGAGACCAGCCTGGCCAACATGGTAAAACCACGTCTCTACTAAAAATACAAAAATTAGCCAGGCATAGTGGCACGCACCTGTAATCCCAGCTACGTAGGAGGCTGAGATATGAGAATAGCTTGAACCTGGGAGGCAAAGACTGCAGTGAGCCATTGCATTCCAGCCTGGGCGACAGCAAAACTCTGTCTCAAAAAACAAAAAAGAAACCAAAACCTTCAGACAACACTGCAACAAGCTAAGTTACCAGGTATCCCCCAAGACCCAAAATGTAAGTGCATAACAAACCACCAACAGCTATAGGACCTGTACAGTATTGGTGTCCACGCAGGAGAAAGCAGAGAAAGCAAATGGACCTGAGGAGAACACTGAAATAATCAACAGGTAATCAAGGGAAAGTACAACTGTGAAAACTGAGAACTGTACTTAAAACTAGTAAGGGGGCCAGGCGCAGTGTCTCATGCCTGTAATCCCATCACTTTGGGAGGCTGAGGTGGGTAAATCATGAGGTCAGAAGTTCGAGACCATTCTGGCCAACATGGTGAAACCCCATCTCTACTAAAACAATACAAAAATTAGCTGGGTGTGGTGGCATGTGCCTATAATCACAGCTACTCGGGAGGCTGAGGCAGGAGAATCACTTGAACCCGGGAGGTGGAGGTTGCAGTCAGCAGAGATCACGCCACTGAACTCCAGTCTGGTGACAGAACTCCAGTCTGGTGACAGAACTCCAGTCTGGCGTCTAAAAAAAAAAAAAAACAACAACAAAAACTAGCAAGGGTTCTACCAAGGGACTGTAAGGGCCCTGTGGTCAAAAGGTCTGGCTGGACACGGTGGTTCACGCCTGTAATCCCAGCACTTTGGGAGGCCGAGGTGGGTGGATCATCTGAGTCAGGAGTTTGAGACCAGCCAGGAAAACATGGTGAAACCTCATCTCTACTAAAAATACAAAAATTAGCCGGGCATGGTGGCACACGAGGACCCAGCTACTGGGGAGGCTAAGGCAGGAAAATCGCTTAAACCTGGGAGACAGAGGTTGCGGTGAGCTGAGATTGCGCCACTGCACTCCAGCCTGGGTGACACAGTGAGACTCCATCTCAAAAAAAAAAAAAAAAAAAAAGGTCTGAAGGGATGAAGCTGACCTGGCTGCCAGGGCTCCCTTCTAGGGACAGAGCCCTACACTGTCCTAGAAGGGAGTTCCTAGAAGAGAAACTGTTGAGAGCAGAACCAAATTCAGTAGGACAGGGATGGTCCAGAACAAGCTGGGAAAGGGAACAAAAGCAACAAACCTCAGAAAGCAAGTCACCATATTTCTCACCACCACAGAAAAACAACAGAAGAAGGAGCTCTGTGAAGTTAGAAGAAGTTACTCTAAATCATGCTTCCTTCTAAAAGACCAGGAAAATTAACGTTACATAAAAATGAACAGAAAACATAGAAGTTAAATCTCGTATAAAGTTATAATAAGAAAAAAAATAGCATTCCTACAGACAATGAAAGCATGCCAGAAAGATATCCACATATTATATCAAAATCGCAACTTCTATTTCAAAATGAGCTAAAAAGACATTAAGAAAATCATATAAGGCATGAAAGAACATCAATCAGAATTGGAAAAACTCAAAAATGAAATGAAAACTCAGAAAGGTATGAGCAATTAAGAATCAAAAGCTGGCCGGGCGCGGTGGCTCAAGCCTGTAATCCCAGCACTTTGGGAGGCCGAGACGGGCGGATCACGAGGTCAGGAGATCGAGACCATCCTGGCTAACACGGTGAAACCCCGTCTCTACTAAAAAATACAAAAAACTAGCCGGGCGAAGTGGCGGGCGCCTGTGGTCCCAGCTACT
>NC_037684.1:28159007-28162641 GCF_003255815.1 Theropithecus gelada | reverse complement strand
AAAAAAAAAAAAAAAAAAAAAAGAGTCGCACTGTCTAAAAGAGCAATCAAATGTGGGTGGAGGAAAATGCAGCAAAGGATGGATCAACATGCCAGAAACAGAAAAGAGACAGAAGAATGGAGATATCTATGAAAAGAGGAAAGGAAGAACACAAGGCTATACACGTTGTTCAATGCTCCAAAAATTTTTAATATGCTGAATGCACTCATGCATCCATCATCCAATTAAGTATCCACCACTTAATCCACTTAATAAATATTGAAGCACCCACTGAGTGCCAAAGTATTTTTCTAGAACAATGGCTGTCAACCAGGAGGGATTTTGTTCCCCAGAGTCATTGACAATGTCTAGAGACATACTTGTCACAACTAGGGTAGGGAGTGCTCCTGGCATCTAGTGGATAGAAAACATGGATGCTGCTAAACATCCTCCAACGCATAAGACAGCCACCCACAATAAAGAATTATCTGGTCAGGACAGGTGTGGTGGCTCACACCTGTAATCCCAACACTTTGGGAGGCCGAGGTGGACGGATCACTTGAGGTCAGTAGTTCGAGACCAACCTGGCCAACATCGTGAAACCCTGTCTCTACTAAAAATACAAAAATTAGACAAGCATGGTGGCGGGCGCCTGTAATCTCAGCTACTCAGGAGGCTGAGGCAGGAGAATCACTTGAACCCAGGAGGTGCAGGTTACAGTAAGCCGAGATCGTGCCACTGCACTCCAGCCTGGGCGACAGAATGGGACTCTACCTCAAAAAAAAAAAAAACAAAAAACGAATTATCTGGTCTACAATGTCAACAGTGCTGAGGTTGCTAAGCCCTGTACTAGAAAATAAGCAAGATGGCCGGGCGCGGTGGCTCAAGCCTGTAATCCCAGCACTTTGGGAGGCCGAGACGGGCGGATCACGAGGTCAGGAGATCGAGACCATCCTGGCTAACACGGTGAAACCCCGTCTCTACTAAAAAATACAAAAAACTAGCCGGGCGAAGTGGCGGGCGCCTGTGGTCCCAGCTACTCGGGAGGCTGAGGCAGGAGAATGGCGTGAACCCGGGAGGCGGAGCTTGCAGTGAGCTGAGATCCGGCCACTGCACTCCAGCCTGGGCGACAGAGCCAGACTCAGTCTCAATGGTAGACTCCTTCGGTAAAAAAAAAAAAAAAAAGAATCAAAAGCTGTTTACCAGATATCACCACCTAAAAGTCCCACACCTTCTCAATCTCAAAACATCCAAAACCTAACCCACCACTGTCCTTTCAGAATTCTTCTCCTGCTGTCCCTTCCTTAACAGTTCATCAACCTGCACATTCCTTTGACTCCTTTTTCTTTTTCTGAGTCAGGGTCTCACTTTGTTGTCCAGGCTGGAGTGCTGTGGAGTGATCATAGTTCTACAGCTCTGACCTCCCTGGGCTTAGATGATCCTCCTTCCTGAACCTCCTCAGCAGCTGGGACCACAGGCCTGCGCCAGCAAGACCGGATAATCTTGTTTCCTACTTTTCTTTTGTAGAGATGGGATTTTTCCACGTTGCCCAGGTGGGTCTCAGGCTCCTAGGCTCAAGCAATCTACCTGCCTCAGCCTTCCAACGTGCTGTGATTATAGGCATGAGCCACGGTGCCTGGCCTCCTTTGACTCCTTAATTCAGGTTCCACATTCAATCAATGAAGGGGTTGTTAGTAACACTAGAATCTCTCTCTCATCTGTCCACATCTTGCCATTCCCACAAGTATGAACCTTCTTTAGGACACCATCGTCATGCTCCTTGGACTATCCTAACAACCTCTAAACAGCTCTTCTGCCTCTAGTCTTCCTCTGTGCCTCACCCACAATTCATCCTCCACATTTAAGCCTTCAATGGTACTTCTTTCCTTGCCATTAGGATAACATCCGAACTCCTTTACATATAGAATGGTAAGCTGTTATAAATTCAAAATCCCCAAAACTCAATGAACACTCCATACTGCCTGTCACTTTTTCCAGCATTTCCAATCTCTAGTGACTACAGACAGTCCTGATGTATGATGGTTCAACTTATAATTTTGACTTTATGGTGACGTGAAAGCCATAAACATTCAGTAGAAACTGTACTTCTCAGCTGGGTGCAGTGGCTCACCACACAAGTAATCCCAGAACTTTGGGAGGCTAAGGTGGGAGGACCCCTTGAGCCCAGGAGTTCAAGACCAGCCTGGACAACATAGAGAGACCCCATCTCTATTTAAAATTTTTTTTTTTTTTTTTTTTTGAGACTGAGTCTTGCTCTGTCGCCCAGGCTGGAGTGCTGTGGCCGGATCTCAGCTCACTGCAAGCTCCGCCTCCTGGGTTCCCGCCATTCCCCTGCCTCAGCCTCCCGAGTAGCTGGGACTACAGGCGCCCGCCACCTCACCCAGCTAGTTTTTTGTATTTTTTAGTAGAGACGGAGTTTCACCGTGTTAGCCAGGATGGTCTCGATCTCCTGACCTCGTGATCCGCCCGCCTCGGCCTCCCAAAGTGCTGGGATTACAGGCTTGAGCCACCGCGCCCGGCCTTAAAATATTTTTTAAAAAATAAAAAAGATGGCCAGACGCAGTGGCTCACGCCTGTCATCCCAGCACTTTGGGAGGCTAAGGAGGGCAGATTATGAGGTCAGGCGATCGAGACCATCCTGGCAAACACGGTGAAACCCTGTCTCTACTAAAAATACAAAAAAAATCAGCCAGACGTGGTGTGGGCGCTTGTAGTCCCAGCTACTCGGGAGGCTGAGGCAGAAGAATGGCTTGAACTCAGGGAGCGGAGCTTGCAGTGAGCGGAGACTGCGCCACTTCACTTCAGCCTGGGCAACAGAGCAAGACTCCGTCTCAAAAAAAAAAAAAAAAAAAAAGGAAAAGGCTGGGCGCGGTTGCTCACGCCTGTAATCCCAGCACTTTGGGAGGCTGAGGCAGGTGGATCACGAGGTCAGCAGATTGAGACCATCCTGGCTAACACGGTGAAACCCCGTCTCTACTAAAAATACAAAAAAATTAGCCGGACATGGTGGCGGATACCTGTAGTCCCAGCTACTCGGGAGGCTGCTGCACGAGAATCGCTTGAACCCAGGCAGCGGAGGTTGCAGTAAGCTGAGATCACACCACTGCAGACAGAGTAAGACAGAGTGAGACTCTGTCTCAAAGAAAAAGAAAAAAAAAAAAGGAAATCATACTCCTTGAGATGCTAGATAGCAACAGAGAGCTGCTGCTCCAAGTTAGCCAAGAAGTTGTCTTGAACTTCTGAACTTATGATGGGTTTACCAGGATGGGATATAACTACACCATGAATCAAAAAGCAGCTGTACTGCAAATATTCCCCATCCCAAAACCACTTGTAACTCTGAATTCTGTCCACTTCTATTTTCTTTTCTTTTTTTTTTTTTTTTTGAGACGGAGTCTCGCTCTGTCGCCCAGGCTGGAGTGCGGTGGCCGGATCTCAGCTCACTGCAAGCTCCGCCTCCCGAGTAGCTGGGACTACAGGCGCCCACCACCTCACCCAGCTAGTTTTTTGTATTTTTTAGTAGAGACAGGGTTTCACCGTGTTAGCCAGGATGGTCTCGATCTCCTGACCTCGTGATCCGCCCGTCTCGGCCTCCCAGCACTTTGGGAGGCCGAGACGGGCGGATCACGAGGTC
>NC_037684.1:28137961-28158908 GCF_003255815.1 Theropithecus gelada | reverse complement strand
GCCCAGCTAGTTTTTTGTATTTTTTAGTAGAGACAGGGTTTCACCGTGTTAGCCAGGATGGTCTCGATCTCCTGACCTCGTGATCCGCCCGTCTCGGCCTCCCAAAGTGCTGGGATTACAGGCTTGAGCCACCGCGCCCGGCCTCTATTTTCAATATCACAACTCTACTCCATACCACACTAAGTACTTAAGTGGACACCTACAACAGCTTTCTTAACTAGCTTTTCTTCTCTGATCTTGTTCCTCTTAATTGCAGACAAAATAACTGCTGTAAAAGAATCCTCAAATTTTACAGTACAGAGCACCAACCTAGGATATTCTTTAATACATAAATGTCTGAGTCCCAATGCCCCTCCCAAGAGTCTGTTTCAGTAGAGAATGGCCAATTGGATTTTCTGATGCAAGTGTTCTCTGGATCTGAAAAACACTTCTTTAAAATTTAAATCAGACAAAGCATAGTGGCTCATGCTTGTAATCCCAGCACTCTGAAAGACCAAGACAGGTGTATCACTGGAGGTCAGGAGTTCGAGACCAGCCTGGCCAACATGGTGAAACCTCACCTGTACTAAAAATTAAAAAAAAATTAGCTGGGTGTGGTGGCGTGCATCTGTAGTCCCAGCTACCTGGCTACCTGGGAGGCTGAGGCAGGAGAATCGCTTGTACCTGGGAGGTGGAGGCTGCAGTGAGCTGAGATCGTACCACTGCACTACAGCCTAGGCATGTGCCAGTGTGAGACTCCATCTCAGAGAAAAAAAAAAAAAAAAAAGGAAAAAAAAAATTTAAAAAAAAAAAAAAATCCAATCACATCACTTTTTTTTTTTTTTTTTTTTTTTTGAGACAGCGTCTTATTCTGTTGCCCAGGCTGGAGTGCAGGGGTACAATCTTGATTCACTGCAACCTCCACCTCCCAGGCTCAAGCAATCGTCCCACCTCACCAATTGGTGGCCCCTGCTCACCAATTTGTCTTTATTTCTAATACCTATCCTGTACCAACAACGCTCCAGTCACACCTAACTACTCCCAAGTTCCCAAACGCTATTTTCTCTATCTGGGCTTTCTCTCTTTTTAAAAAAAATTTTGGGCCAGGTGCAGTAGCTCATGCCTGTAATCCCAGCACTTTGGGAGGCCCAGGTGGATGGATCACGAAGTCAAGAGATGGAGACCATCCTAGGCAACATGATGGAACCCTATCTCTGCTAAAAATACAAAAATTAGCTGAGTGTGGTGGTGCACACCTGTAGTCCCAGCTACTCGGGACACTGAGGCAGGAGAATCACTTGAACCCGGGAGGCGGAGGCTCCAGTGAGCCGACATTGTACCACTGCACTCCAGCCTGGCTACAGAGCGAGACTCCATCTAAAAAGAAAAAGAAAAAAAAAAAATTGGGGGGGCATGGTGACTCATGCCTGTAATCCCAGCACCTTGGGAGGCCAAGGCGGGTGGGTCACCTGAGGTCAGGAGTTCGAGACCAGCCTGACCAACATGGTGAAACCCCGTCTCTCCTAAAAACACAAAAATCAGGCGGGCGTGGTGGCATGCACCTATATAATCCCAGCTACTTGGGAGACTGAGGCAGGAGAATGGCTTGAACCTGGGAGGCAGAGGTTGCAGTGAGCTGAGATCAAGCCACTGCACTCCAGTCTGGGCAAGAGAGTGACACTGTCTCAAAAAAGAAAAAAAATTTAATTTTTTTTGGCTGGGCATGCCGGCTCATGCTTGTAATCTCAGCACTTTGGGAGGTCAAGGTAGGAGGACTGTTTGAAGCCAGCAATTGGGGGCTGTAGTGAGCTGTGATCCCACAACTGCACTCCAGCCTGGGTGACTGGGCAACAGAGTGATACCCTGCCTCTTCTTAAAAAAAGAGGGCTGGGCACAGTGGCTCACACCTATAATCCTGGTACTTTGGGAAGATGATGCGGGCGGATCACCTGAGGTCGAGTTCATGACCAGCCTGGCCAACATGGTGAAACCCCGTCTCTACTACAAATACAAAAGTTAGCCGGGTGTGGTGGTGTGCACCTGTAATCCCAGCTACTCAGGAGGCTGAGCCAGGAAAATTGCTTGAACCTGGGAGGCGGAGGTTGCAGTGAGCCAAGATCACGCCACTGCACTCCTGTCTGGGTTACAGAGCAAGACTTCATCTCAAACAAAAAAAGAAAAGAAAGTTTTTAATTTTTGTGAGTACATAGAAGGTATATATATTTATGCAGTAGATGAGATTTTTTTTTTTGAGACAGAGTTTCGCTCTTGTTGCCCAGGCTGGAGCGCAATGGCACGATCTTAGCTCACTGCAACCTCCACCTCTTGGGTTCAAGTAATTCTCCTGCCTCAGTCTCCTGGGTCACTGGGATTACAGGCGCCAGCCACCACGCCTAGCTAATTTTTCTTTTTGTTGTTGTGTTTTTTTTTGAGACGGAGTCTTGCTCTGTGCCCCAGGCTGGAGTGCAGCAGCACGATCTCGGCTCACTGCAAGCTCCGCCCCCCGGGTTCACGCCATTCTCCTGCCTCAGCCTCCCAAGTAGCTGGGACTACAGGCACCCGCCACCACGCCCAGCTAGTTTTTCTTATTTTTTTAGTAGAGACGGGGTTTCACGGTGTTAGCCAGGATGGTCTCGATCTCCTGACCTTGTGATCCGCCCGCCTCGGCCTCCCAAAGTGCTGGGATTACAGGCTTGAGCCACCGCAACCGGCGCTAATTTTTCTTTTCAGTAGAGATAGGGTTTTGCCACGTTGGCCAGGCTGGTCTTGAACTCCTGACCGCAGGTGATCCACCCGCCTCAGCCTCCCAAAGTGCTGG
This sequence comes from Theropithecus gelada, assembly GCF_003255815.1. NCBI lineage: Eukaryota > Metazoa > Chordata > Mammalia > Primates > Cercopithecidae > Theropithecus > Theropithecus gelada. The sequence goes on along the minus strand of NC_037684.1, from coordinate 28,156,111 downwards.
GATTACAGGTGTGAGCCACTGCGCCCGGCCCATGAGATATTTTTATATAGGTATACAATGTGTAATAATCATGTTAAGAGTAAATGGGGTACGGATCACTTCAAGCACTTACCCTTGTTACAATCAATTCAATTACATTCTTTTATTGACACTTATTTTTTTTTGAGATGGAGTCTTGCCCTGTCACCAGCCTGGAGCACAGTGGCGGGATCTCGGCTCACTGCAACCTCTGCCTCCCAGATTCAAGCGATTCTCCTGCCTCAGCCTCCTGAGTAGCTGGGACCATAGGCGCGCGCCACCACACCCCAGCTAATTTTTGTATTTTTGGTAGAGACAGGATTTCACCATGTTGGCCAGGGTGGTCTCGATCTCTTGACTTCGTGATCCACCCACCTCGACCTCCCAAAGTGCTGGGATTACAGGCTTGAGCCACCACGCCCAGCCAATAATTATTTTTAAATATAAAATAAGTTACTGTTGACTGTAGTCACCATGTTGCAAATATGAAATTCTAGATCTTAGTCATTCTTATTTTTTAAATTTTTTTGAGACAGAGTCTTGCTCTGTTGCCCGGGCTGGATTACAGTGGTGTTGATTATGGCTCTCTGCCACCTCCACTTCCCAGGGTCAAGGGATTCTCCTGCCTCAGCCACTTGAGTAGCTGGAATTACGGGCATGCGTGACCACGACCTGCTAATTTTTGTATTTTTAGTAGAGATGGAGTTTTGCCAAGTTGGCCAGGCTGGTCTTGACCTCCTGGCCTCAAGTGACTGGCCCACCTTGGCCTCCCACAGTGCTGGGATTACAGGCGTGAGCCATTGTGCTGGGTTTAGATCTTATTCATCCTAAGTATTATTACTTTTTTGTACCCCTATGGGTTTTTTTTTTTTTCCAGACGGAGTCTCGCTCTGTCACCCAGGCTGGAGTGCAGTGGTGCGATCTCAGCTCACTGCAAGCTCCGCCTTCCGGGTTCACGCCATTCTCTTGCCTCAGCCTCCAGAGTAGGTGGGACTACAAGGCGCCCGCCACCATGCTTGGCTAATTTTTTGTATTTTTAGTAGAGACAGGGTTTCACCGTGTTAGCCAGGATGGTCTCCACCTCCTCACCTTGTGATACGCCCATCTCGGCCTCCCAAAGTGCTGGGATCACAGGCGTGAGCCACAGTGCCTGGCCTCTTTTTTTTTTAATGTATTTACTTTTTAAGACAGTCTCACTCCGTCACCCACATAGGAGTGCAGTGGCATGATTTCAGCTCACTGCCACCTCCATCTCCTGGGATCAAACAATTTTCGTGTCTCAGCCTCCCAAGTAGCTGGAATTACAGGCATACATCACCATAGCCAGCTAATTTTTGTTATTTTTTAGTAGAGATGGGTTTTCACCATGTTGGCCAGGCTGGTCTCAAACTCCTGGTCTCAAGTGATCCGCCTGCCTCAGTCTTCCAAAGTGCTGGGATTACAGGCATGAGCCAGTGCTCCCAGCCCCTATGGGCTTTCTTGACTGTTGTTCCCTCTGCCTAGAACACATTCTACCCAGTCAACTCTTAATCTTTCCTGACTGACTAGGATGGATTCAGTGTCCAGCTATAACACCCTACTTAGCCCTATCCCAGCGCTATCCTCTATCAGCAAGTGGTACAATTGCTTGAATGTTTGTCTGACTTCCTTATTAAGTTGTAAGATCTCTAAAGATAGGAATTTTGTTATAGTGTTCACTGTTCCATCTTCAAGGGCTTAACAGATTCTAAAATGTAGTAACGGTTCTAAAAATTTATAGACAAAATCTTTGATCCACTATCCAATTCCCCCTGTATATAATCCCATTAGCAGAACTCAGGACTCCACTCAACAACCCAGAAAACAAACATTTATTCTGATGGCATCTCTAGTAGTTTATCCAAAAGACAGGAAACTCTCCTAAAAACAGAGAAATCCCCACCTATAAAATGATGGATGCTCTTGACACAAAACATTCAGAATCCTACCCTTTCAAAGTCTTCAGATAGATTTGGAAAAAAAAATCCACGAAAAAAATATCCAACTGGCTGGCTTCTTAACCTACACTGCATAAAACAAACTGTCAAACATCTTTCAGAGGACTTCAAGATGTACTCATTCTCTTATTTAGAATCTCATATTCTTCAGACAAGAAGAGAAGTCAACTAACAGTATAACACCTGTGGCTTGAGACGGCATGCCCCAAGTTTTCCCTAGGTCTAAAGAGAACAAGACATTCTGTAACACTTTCTCAGAAGTATAAATGAAGAATACACAAGAGGATAAACACGGAGGTCATGGTACGTTTGCAACGAAGGTGTGTACACTTTCTAAAAGCATTTCTGGTCTGTACCATAGGAAAAAACCTGTCATACTCACTTCTGAGTCTTCTGCACTTTCATAATCCGAGAGAACAGCTGAAATAAAACAGAAATATGTGGAAAAACAGAAACCCAGAAACATTTTTTGGCTGCTTATTATAGGTCAGACTAAGAGTCTCATTTAATTCTGACATCAACCTACAACGTGGATAAAATTATAGTCTCCACTTACAGAAGGAAAAACAGACTCAGAGTAACTTGCACAAGACTACACTGCTAAAACCTATGCTCTTAAGCACTATGCTACAAAAAGCCACTCTGTGGCCCTAAATCCGTGTGTGAGAATGTCGACAGTTGGAAATAGATTTTTTGAGTTTATGTTAAAAAAACTCTTGTCCTAATGGGGTAAAAGATGCTACTCACCATCACCTTCAATGCCATCTTCACTCTCCTGAAGGAAAGTAGAAGACATGGGTTAGTTCTGTGATTTCCAGAGGTGGGGAGCCCAATAAAGAAATGTGGGTGAAAAGCTGAAGACTGAGCACAAAATGGTCGGAGAGGGAGACAAGTAGTAGCCAAGGCAGGTCTGGTCTTTAATTAGTAGTAGCCAAGGCAGGTCTGGTCTCCTTCCCTCCAGACCCGATTTCTTAATAAACATCCGTTTTCCATCCCCAGCGGCTCTGCCATCCTCCCAGAAACCCCCAATCCTTCTTCCCTTAGAACTCCGGATGCAAACTCGCATTGGGATAACTCCCCTTTTCTCGTAAAAACAACAAAAAAAGTCCCAGTATCTACTATCAACTCCCAGACACCTAGCATCACCTACACCCCGCCCCCGGCCGGCCGGCTCGCCGCCCGGTCCCCACCCCACCCCGCCCCGCCTCGCCTCGCCTGCGCGCACTCACACACTCCGACTCCTCAGCGCTCTTGGCGCCCCCGCTCTCCACCCGCCGCAAATGAAGGGCCCCGATTCGGCCTCCGCGCTGTGAAGGCAGAGAGCCGCTGCCGCCGCCTCCGGCGCTACCGCTGCAGCTCCCGCCGCCCCGCAACGGGGAGCCGCCGCTGTCTGAGCCCGAAGCACCAGATTCCTCGTCCTCGGTGTCTTGCGAAGCGCGCTGCCGCCGCCGGTCCGCCATCTTACGGAGAACGGCCACCGCCGGCGAGCTACTTACGCACCGCGCCCGTCCCAGAGGCTGCTGGGAGGCTCGCTAGCTAGTCCCGGCGTGCTGCGCGTGCGGCGCTCGGCCATCCCGCTTGGGGTGGGCGGGACACGGGGCGGGGCCTTGGCCTGCGGCAGGTTTGCGGCGGAACCGGATTACGTCTATCGGTGATGTAAGGGGGCGTGGCGCGGCTTCTGACTTCTCTTAGGCAGGCCTAGGGCGAGGGGAATTGAGACTTCAGCTGCTTCCCGGGTTCCTGGCCCGGCCATCTTGGGCTTCCCGAGTGGAAGGCATCGACCTGTCACAGCTTCACTGCAACACTGGGGCTGTTTCATGGTTTTCTGTTTCCGTTTCTCAGTTCTACCTACGTTTGAAGCAGGTCAATTTACTGCATTCCTTTGCTTGGTAATATCACGAATCAAGGTAAATCTTAAAAGCCGTAGTGCTGCGTCAGATTTGCTACACCAGCCCGGTTTTTAAGATAACGAGCGAAGGAGAAACCAATTGTCTGCAGTGAAGCCAGAGGACTTCTTGTTGCAGCGTTTTCTCTGTGTTCTCATTTCCTCTTCACGTTTCTTCCCACCCCAGCCATCACCTGTCCCAAAGTGCAGGCTGGTATGATGCCAGTGTTATCGGTTTGGTTTGGTTTGGTTTTGAGGCAGGGTCTCTTGCGCAGGCTGGAGTGCAGTGGCACGATCACGGCTCACTGCAGCTTTGACCTCCCGGGCACAGGTGACCTCCCTGCCTCAGCCTCCTTCGTAGTTGGGACAACCGTCACACACTACCACACCTGGCTAATTTTTCTATTTTTTGTAGAGATGGGGGTCTCGCTATTGCTCAGGCTTGTCTCCTGGCTGAGCTCAAGCGATCCTCTCGTCTCAGCCTCCCAAAGTGCTGGGATTACAGGCATGAGCTACTGCGCTTGTGAGGATTTTAAAACATATTTAAAAATAAATGGTCAGTAGAAACGGATGTTGATTCAAAATCCTGACATTATTTCCTTCTTAAGGTTCATGGAAATTCTTTGATTTTGGCAAGGCATTTGTCACCAATGAAAAGAATCAATGTATTTTCTTTGTACCATTATAAGGATATACAAAGTGCATGAGCTAAGTTTTTAGTGTACCTACAGGAGTGCACGCTAATAATGTATGTATCAAAGAAAGGCCACTATGGCATAGGATTCTTTCCTGAGTAAAAAAAAAAAAAAAAAAAAAAAATGTGTTTTTTTTGAGACGGAGTCTCTGTCGCCCAGGCTGGAGTGCAGTGGCGCCATCTCTCCTCACTGCAAGCTCCGCCTCCCGGGTTCACGCCATTCTGCCTCAGCCTCCCGAGTAGCTGGGACTACAGGCGCCCGCCACCACGCCCGGCTAATTTTTTGTATTTTTAGTAGAGACGGGGTTTCACCGTGTTAGCCAGGATGGTCACGATCTCCTGACCTCATGATCCGCCCGCCTCGGCCTCCCAAAGTGCTGGGATTACAGGAGTGAGCCACCACGTGCAGCCTTTCCTGAGTAGAATTTTTATAAATAACATGGTTAAGGATCCTGATGTTTATCAAATTTATAGACAACATGAAACTGGAAGTAATTATGAATGCCTTCAGAGATTAAATGAAAATTCAAGGCCGGTTGCGGTGGCTCATGCCTGTAATCCCAGCACTTCGGGAGGCCAAGGCGGGCGGATCACGAGGTCAGGAGATCCAGACCATCCTGGCTAACACAGTGAAACCCCGTCTCTACTAAAAAATACAAAAAACTAGCCGGGCGAGGTGGCGGGCGCCTGTAGTCCCAGGTACTTGGGAGGCTGAGGCAGAGTGGCGTGAACCCGCGAGGCGGAGCTTGCAGTGAGCCGAGATGGAGCCACTGCACTCCAGCCTGGGTGACAGCGAGACTCCGTCTCAGAAAAAAAATTCAAACAATCTCAGCTAATTAGACAAGTGGCCAAACGTGACGACTTGTAAGTCCAGCTCCAAAAGCCAACTGCCTGAGTTCAAAATGGAGGATATATGATTTAATAAGTGTTAAAGTAAAAGACCTGGAGGATCTTATCGATCATAAGCTAAACTGGTGCAAATAAGGCTGCCAAGTTTAGTGTCTAAATAAGGAAAGTGATAGTCTGCCACTTTGTCCTTCAGTTGTTTGGTCTGGGTCCAATTTAATTTTTTTTTTTTTGAGACAGTCTCGCTCTGTCGCCCAAGCTGGAGTGCAGTGACCGGATCTCAGCTCACTGCAAGCTCCGCCTCCCGGGTTTACGCCATTCTCCTGCCTCAGCCTCCCGAGTCGGTGGGACTACAGGCACCCGCCACTTCGCCCGGCTAGGTTTTTGTATTTTTTAGTAGAGACGGGGTTTCACCGTGTTAGCCAGGATGATCTCTATCTCCTGACCTCGTGATCCGCCCGTCTTGGCCTCCCAAAGTGCTGGGATTAGAGGCTTGGGCCACCACGCCCGGCCTGTTTTTTTTTTTTTTTTTTTTTCAGACAGAGTCTCGCTCTGTTACCCAGGCTTGAAGTGCTTTGGCGCGATCTCTGCTCACTGCAAGCTCCACCCCCCGGGGTTCATGCCATTCTCCTGCCTCAGCCTCCTGAGTAGCTGGGACTACCAGCGCCCACCCACCACGCCCGGCTAATTTTTTTGTATTTTTAGTAGAGACGGGGTTTCACCGTGTTAGCCAGGATGGTCTCGATCTCCTGACCTCGTGATCCGCCCACCTCGGCCTCCCAAAGTGCTGGGATTACAGGCGTGAGCCACCTTGCCCGGCCTCGAGCCACAGCAATCTTTAACTAGGGACTATGAAGAAAAGGAGGGATTGATCTTTTTTTCATTATCCTAGAAGGCAAAGCAAAAACCAATGGGTTTAAGTTACAAGAAGTTAGATTTTTGTCAACAAGCAAGAATTTTCAAACACTTAGGGGGGAAAATGTAATGTAAAAAACAAAGTGTTGAAGCAGAAGCTGGAATTTGCTCCTCTGGAATGTTATCAAGGGTAAATCATGTATCAGGGGTCACACTAGATGACCTCTAAGGTCTTTCCAACTGTAAGATTTTGTTAACTTAGACACCAGGGACCAAGTATCCTATAATCTCGTTTCTGAAGTTGCTAATTATACTTTTCTTTTTTTGAGTTGGAGTCTCCCTCTGTCACCCAGGTTGGAGTGCAATGGCATGATCTCGGTTCACCACAACCTCTGCCCCTCCTGGGTTCACACGATTCTCATGCCTCAGCCTTCCAAGTAGCTGGGATTACAGGTGCCTGCCACCACACCTGGCTAATTTATTGTATTTTTAGTAGAGACAGGGTTTCACCATGTTGGCCAGGCTGGTTTCGAACTTCTGACCTCAGGTGATCTACCCGCCTCAGCCTCCCAAAGTGCTAGGGTTACAAATGTGAGCCACCATGCCCAGCGCCCCCCTTTTTTTTTTTTTGACCAGTCTTTTTTTTTTTTTTGAGATGGAGTCTCACTGTCGCCCAGGCTGGAGTGTAGTAGGTTGATCTTGGCTTAATTCCACTTCCCAGGTTCAAGAGATTTTCCTGCCTTAGCCTCCCAAGTAACTAGGATAACAGGTACATGCCACCACACCTGGATAATTTTTGTATTTTTAGTAGATGAGATTTTACTGTGTTTTACTGTTGGCCAGGCTGGTCTTGAACCACTGACCACAAGTGATCTGCCCACCTCAGCCTCCAAAGTGCTGGGATTACAGGCGTGAGCCACTGCACCCAGCCAAGTTGCTGATTATACTTAAGGAAGCACACTAGACAATTGAGAAGAATGAAACATACATTCTACTTATATACAAATGAAAGTGAGTATCTTATATAAAGGGGAAAATAATGTGTTACTCTTTTTTATTGTGGAAATGGATTTCTTTTTCCAGTGTTTCAAATATACAAGCAGAATTGTTTAATGTTTGCCAATAAATATAATAAATTGAAGCAGAAGTTCAAAAATTAACAGCCACAATAGTTTATTTACAATTGAACTCTTTATAAGATATTTACAAGACAACCAATTTTACACATCAGAAATGGTATCAAAAGTTATGAATTACAACACAGACAACAATATGAAATGGGCATAAAACAAAGCTGAAGTAGACAGACAAGCAATTTTTTTTTTAATTTATTAACACTAGCTTAAACTTTGTTAAAGAAAAACAAACAACTATGTTTTAGGAGAACTGCAGGGCCTTCAGTTGAAGATTGAATTCACAGTGTTGTATCCCATGTAGGGAAAAATAAGACTAATTTTCCCCCCACACTCTAACACACTGTAATTTTGCACTTGGAACTTTGCTAATCTACTCTCCAACCTCCTTCTCAACAAAGTCAAATCAAAGGAGAATTAACCTAGAAGAGGGGACAATAAAATAAGAGGTCCTCAGGGAGAGGGAGAACCAAGAAAATAGAACCTACTTAAGTCTGGCCAAATAGCACCTCGTGGATTCTTCTCAGTCTACTTCAAGTCAGAAACTGGGGAGTCCCCTGGGTAGGGCACAAACATAATGGTTAAATTTGCTAACTCATATCCAAAATTAGGAATCTGACATATGCTGAAATCAAGAAGAAACTGAGAGGGATCAAAGAACAAAGTTAAGAGACACTGATTGCGTCTTTCTTCTTTTTGGACACGTTATGAAGAAATATAACATAGGTAAGAGTAAGAAAAATTGAACATCCTGCCACATTAAAATGATGGAGAACAAAGAAAATCTGGCCCAGTTTTTCTAGAAATCTCCTTCTCCTTAAGGTGTGAGATGAGAGCCCCTAGTGGAATTAAGTCCTATTTCTCTCTACATCCTTGCTGCAATGAAGTTTACAGCAGGTTCCCTTATAGAGAGCCCACTCTCCTAAGCAGATGGAGTTACAAATGAAAACCCATAGCCACACACACACACACACAAAAGGAGAAATAAGAGCAGCAAGATCATCCAAGAATACTACATGTGCTGCCAGAATAATTCCTTTAAAAGTCAAATCCAGGAAGCACAGATCAACATCTCACAAAAAGCTTTAGCAGTGGGAGGCCCCTGAGGAACTTTTCTTCTCTTCCCACAATGGTATCCCATTCTCTCTCGTGCTCCACTGATGGGCCAGCCACACACCCTACATACCTTGGCTTCTCCTCTAAAAGTGCTAATAATCTGGGGACATATTCTCTTTAAGGATAAAAGCCCCTACCTTCTAGGAGATTAGACCCCTACTTGTTTTCACACAATAGTCCTGAAGACTAAAGAAAGGCAATTCCTATATATTTGAGACCAGAGGTCTTGGCTCTATTTTCCTTTCAGATAGTTAATAGGGATCTTACACTGAGACCAAAGTGGCCTGGGAGTGCTATCCTGATATTTTAACAAAATGGGGGAGGGGAGAGGACCAAGATGGTACACATACAAATCTTATTTTTACAAAGTGAATGGAGAAGCTCATTAGGTACATCTGTTTGTTTCAAGATGTAGACATTTGCCAGCCAAAGGAAGCACCTATTTCCACACTCTCCCTCTACCCTCCCTAAGTCTCTATCCCACCACCAAGAGCCCAGCTAAAAGGATGAAGCCCAATGAAGGAATACTTGAGAAGTGATGTGATACAAGGACATCTATACAGGTTTTGGCATGCCATCCCAAATGCTAACTGCTTTTGTTTACAGCTGTAACTTGTTCTGAAACTAACCATCCCCACTTTCTTTTCCAAATATTTTGTTTTTTGAAGGGTAAAGAAATTCAGTTACCCATTAACTGAGAAAACAATCACAGCCAAACATCCCTTTCCACATGACTGTATCACAGAATAGTTTTAAGAGAACAACTATCTTCACAGTTATCTACCAACTCTCCGATGTCTTTTATACTCTGTGAAGATGGCTTGCTTCATCGCTTCACTTGTCATTCCTCATCTGGTCCTAAAGCTCATGGTGAGGTTGTTTGTTTTGTTTAGGGTTAAAAATCACTATACCCACTATAAGGAGGGTGTACCAGGGTGAGAAGAGTGCCATGCAGGCACAGTTCTAAAGGAAGGGGTTGCTTCATCTTCCACATGTCTAATGAAGAGAGCCCTTTTACCCCTTTAACATAGGCAAATGTATAGAAACAGACCCCTGAAACTTCTGAATCTGCCAGCCTATAGCTTTAGCTTGAGAGCCCATTTCCCAAAAAAGGGAAAAGAAATCCCAATCACCCTCCATAACTCACAAATAGCCAAATGGAAGAGTTTTTGTGAAATCAGAGTGATGAAAACAAAGTCAAGGGAGTATGAAAGGGTATTATCAGCGAGTGATAACATATGTGAGGACAAAGGTCACATATACAGGTCTCTGCCACTCTCTGGAATGGCATGCTACAACTATCTGAAGACAAGGTTCTTGCCAGCACAGCTATTTCCTACACGTCCGGTGAGGTGTTTGCTTCTTCTGGATCTCCAACCTGCATCGGCTACGCTCATCCAACCAGGGTAGCTCAAAATTCCTGGCAAAAGAGGATGAAGAAATCAACTTGCAAGACTAGAAGGGATTCAGTGTGGACGTGATAGCAACTACAAAAATGTCACTATGTCCCTTACCACTCCTATCTCTGACTAGTTTGGAGTGTCTTTCCTGCCTCAAAGCCAGAACAACTGTGTACCATTAAAGTGATGGAATCATCTACTTCTATCTCAAAAAGCAATCCTTCTAATTATTGGCTTGGGAATCTTACTACAAAAGCTCGTTGCCCAGGTAGCCTCATTTCTGTCAAAGACCCATGGCTATCCCTAAGCCACCTGGTTCCACCTCATATCTAGGCTTCCATGAAGTCTGAGAGGGATGTGTAGGTTACCTGGAAGGGGAGGAAAAAAACGTATACTTACTGTGGAGTTAATTTTGGTAATGGTCGTCCAAATGCTACAACAGGCAAGAAGGGGGTAATCATCAAACTTTCAACTATGGGAGAAAGTCAAACAGGAGCTTATTAGTAATATAGATGGGAAATGTCTAGAAGTTATATCTGCTCCAAAATACACTTCATTCATTCAGAGCAAGTTGTACCCTGGAGCCTTGCACCCTCCTCCTCCTTTGAAAAACCTATTCTTTTAGATGGACACAACTTACCATCATCTGGCTCAGGGAAAAATGAGGTAACCTCAGGCTCAGATTCCTGAATTCCTTTCTTTTTATACATTCTGAGCTGCAGTCGCTGTAAAATTCTTTGTTCCCTGATCCTCTGAATATCCCATCTGGGAAAAACAAACCAAACAAAACAAACAAACCCAACATTACTGTTTACGCAAAACCTGCTCTATAAAAACAACTCACACAATCCAGATGGCAGGAAGACTCCTGCTGACTCCTCTAGACAGGGTAAAGAGAAATGCCTGCCTGGTTAAAGGAGTGCTGTTTTAAGCCTACTGCCTAGATCATGTGTTGGTGTTCCACAGAAAGTAGAACTGAGGAAGGTCATACACAAAAAGAGGCCAAACATGTTTTCCTACAACAACTACCATTTCCAACTAAGATATTCAACCAACTGGGAAGCCAGTAATGTAAGAGTGTTAAGTGCTCCAAGATTCTCCACAGCATGAAAGAGGGAGGTCAGGTTCCCTGATCCTCTGTCCTAGGTCCTAGGGCTCAGTTGTTTCCAGGATGGGCATCTCTGGCCTCACCTTTTCCTTCTCTTCTCATCCAGCTCCAGTTTTGCATGCCGCTTCGAAAACACACTGTCATCCAGGTTCTGTGTAAAGAAAAGCAGCTGATAAGCTATTTATCACCATGTATTATTAGTTACACACATACACTAATTTCCAGCTTCCAGGAATGTAAAATCTTTCACCTTCCAGTTCTACCTGAGTCTGTGGGTTCCATGGATAGTATGGGAACCTCCTGGTAACAGAATCAACAAAACACATACTCCTTTCCCCATCCACACCCTTTTAGAATCTCCAAATTTCAAAATCATTTCCTAACTTTCCAAGGTAAACACCACATCAAACTAAAACCCCCAGACTGCCATAAACTCTCCTCGCCTCCATACTTTGTAGGAATCTGACCTTAAAATAATCAAAACTTTAAGAGTCAAATGAGCTTAGAATATACAATTTTATGGCTGAGGGGTACATGCTTTTTTTTTTTTTGTGATGGAGTCTCACTCTGTCACCCACGCTGGAGTGCAGTAGTGCGACCTTGGCTCACTGCAACCTCCACCTCCCAGGTTCAAGCAATTCTCCCTGTCTTAGCTTCCCAAGTAGCTGGGATTACAGGCGTGCACCAAAAAGCCTGGCTAATTTTTGTATTTTTAGTAGAGACAGGGTTTCACCACATTGGCCAGGCTGATCTCTAACTCCTGACCTCAGGTGATCCACCTGCCTCAGCCTCCCAAAGTGCTGGGATTATAGGCATGAGCCACCGCGCCCAGCCCTGACTTTTCTACTTAGCATAAAATCTATTTTGGGCTGGGCGCGGTGGCTCAAGCCTGTAATCCCAGCACTTTGGGAGGCCGAGACGGGCGGATCACAAGGTCAGCAGATCGAGACCATCCTGGCTAACCCTGTGAAACCCCGTCTCTACTAAAAAATACAAAAAACTAGCTGGGCGAGGTGGCGGGCGCCTATAGTCCCAGCTACGCGAGAGGCTGAGGCAGGAGAATGGCGTGAACCCGAAAGGCAGAACTTGCAGTGAGCTGAGATCCGGCCACTGTACTCCAGTTTGGGCGACAGAGCGAGACTCCATCTCAAAAAAAAAAATCTATTTTGAACACTACCTAGCTATTTATTTTTTAATCAATCACTTAACTACTCCGGACCTGTTTTTTCATCTATAAAATGAAGGAGCTGGACCAGATAATTTCTCAAGTTTCTGTCTGGCCTTAAAATTCTATTTTTTTTTTTTTTTTTTTTTGAGACGGAGTCTCATGCTGTGTCACCCAGGCTGGAGTGCAGTGGCTGGATCTCAGCTCACTGCAAGCTCCGCCTCCCAGGTTCACGCCATTCTCCTGCCTCAGCCTCCGAGTAGCTGGGACTACAGGCGCCCGCCACCACGCCCGGCTAGTTTTTTTTTTTTGTATTTTTAGTAGAGACGGGGTTTCACCATGTTAGCCAGGATGGCCTCGATCTCCTGACCTCGTGATCCACCCGCCTCGGCCTCCCAAAGTGCTGGAATTACAGGCTTGAGCCACCGCGCCCGGCCCTTAAAATTCTATTTAATTCATCCATAGTACTATGACATTTTCAAGTTATACCCTCATGTTCTATTTAATCTCTTACTCTCTTCAATGGACTGCTCTTGGTTACCTACCTCCAAAAGGTCTGAAGGATTTGGGTCCCTTAGAGGCTCTACTGAGTGGTCCCTCCAAGAAGGAACTGAAAAAAAAAAAGAGAGAAAAAGAAAGGGAGGAGGGGTGGAACCACCCTTAAATCTAAAGTCACACAACTATTCACTAGGATAAGAGGTCTCTCCCCAGATGAGACAAAGTTACCAAGTGATAGGAATCCATTCTATGGCCTCCCTGAAGCCATATTCAGTGTCCTTGCTATGGTATAAAAGAACCTAAAATGCCATTGCAGTCTGCCAAACTCAGGATCACAAAAACCCTAAACCAATACCTGACAATTCATATAATGGATGCTATAGCAGTTCCTGAAAAACAACTGAAATTTGTTGTCATTTTGAAGTCTATAGTAGTGTAATCAATCATACACCAAGAAATCTCACTCTCCCACATCCAGTGGATGGGGAATGCAGCTCCCAACCATCCACCATCCCACCAACCCCCACCCCAGGCCCAGCCAGCACAATTCCTATTCTACTCACCAGCCAAGACTGAAGTTTCTCCTGCAACACTTGATGGCATCAGACACCCTAAATAATGCAGGAAAGAAGAATAATCTCAGTGTAAAAAGAAAAAAAGCCCATACCCCAAATGGAGGAAAGGATCATCACTGAAGTTCTCACTAGGAAGCCATTTTGTTTTTTGAGTTGTTCTTTTGAGAATTTCTCTCTGGGGGAGGGGAAGAGGGAACAACAGACAAAAGAAAAGAAAATAAGCCCACCACTTTTTTTTTTTACACTGAGACGACTTCTTTTCTTCATTATTTAGGGTGGTTTCCCTGCAACAGTTGATGGCCAAGGATATCAAACCTTAAACTCAGAACATGGCAGGTGAGTAAAAGTTGACCCTATTTTTCAAATAAAAGATCAGTGTTCTCAAAACTTACATATGTAGTCTTCTTAAACAGCTCCCTCCTCCCTCCAAACAAACTACCTTGCTGGTCCAGCCTGAACAACATGCACAAAAACTTTGGCTCCCCTAGAACAAGCCATTGAGCCTTCCTCTTGAGATAGGGGCATCAAGAATAAGGATTCACATGTTTATTCACAACTCAGGCTCCTCAAGGGGCTGGGATCTCCCCAATCAGATTCCTTTGTTTCACTATGCCCACAATCTCAGAGGTGTTTGAAATTGTCTGTACTAGGGAAGACAGGATTTTCAAAAATAGCCAGTCACACAGAACAGCTCTGGACCAAGCCATTACCCAATCCCGGATGGGAAGTTGCTTCACGTTTCTCTTAAGTTGTTACGCAGCATTGCCATGGCAGCAAAAAAGGTTAACCATTAAGGAAGAACCTGTTCAACTGACTGAACCAACAAAAATCTGAACCTAGATCAGGATCCTGATCTAATGTACTCAAGTGTGAGGCCTAATAGAGGTTAGATCATTAAGATGACTAATCTAGCTTTCCCACTTAATTTTGTCACCAAAACAGCCAAACAAAGCCTGGAGAACGCTCTTGTCTCACTGGAATGGATTTCTATCCCCATCCTGCTAGGCAAGACACAGTGGTAGAAACTTGGGACTGCGGCTCTATCCTAGAAGGCCTCCCCAACCATTACCCCAGAGTAACCGCAGTGACTGACATAGACTAATATTACATGATTGAAGGCACATTCCAGTTACTGGTTGATGTAGAAGATAGGGGAGCATCTCTGTGTGGAAGCCATAAAGGAAAAAAAAGGGAATGAAGACCAAGGTCCCACACCCCACACCCTCCCCAAGCAGCTCAGATATCCCAAGATAGTCCTTATTGTTTGAAAAATAGTTTGTAGACCATTTTATTTAAATATATGAACAACCAATGGGCTACTGCAATCCAAGTAAACTCTTCACATTTTAGAACCTTTGTGAAGTATAGTAAGATAAAGTAAGACTGTTGGTCTTTGGCAGATTCCTCCTGCCCCCCAGACAGGGACATAGATATACAGATAAATGTTTATATAGTTAAAGAGCGGAGGCCCAGGTGAAAATTCCCCACCCCAAGCTGGCTCCCCAACCCAAAAATTACCATTGGCCCCTGAGAACACCCAAAGACCACCCTCCCAGATTTCACACAATATCAATTGCAGGAACAGTCGTGCATGGCAAAGTATAGTTCTATGCATTTCACAGCACAGAAAACCCTTCTTTCAGAGGGCATGCAAGTTGCCGGAGATTACACCCCCAAGTCTGGTGCTCTTGTGATGAGCAACTTACTGGCAAACACATCTCCCAGTGTTGTAAGCAGGCAAATACATTGAGCACATTTTGCTGTAATTCCATCTATTTGCAATGCCTGCACAGTGTCTGTCTCTGGCTGTTAACTTACTCATTCTTGACAGAACTCTGCTTTATTGATTGCACTTTTTTAAAAATGCCAAAGGCATTTTCACACTTGTTAGCTTGACCGCCACCACTAGGGTATAAGAGCAAGTGTTCTCTATGCCTTACTTGCTACAGTCTCCTCCTTCTTTGGAGAGGATTCCCGTAATGGTAACGGTGATGGGGGAGGCTGGTGCCAACGACACAAATACATTTCTGTGGTGGAAAGGTACGGCAAATCTTCTATCTCACTTGAGAAGGCTTTCTCCTTGGGATGGGTGCTGGGTCCCTTTTGGGGAGTGGAGAGTCTTGGTGGGGTGTCCACTGAAGACCGGGGCTTTTCTGGGGTTTCTTGGCTCCTCAATTCACGTTTACAAACAGTTTCAGATAAGGAACCACAGGGTTCCTCTTTAATAGGAGAGTGCTTAGGAGTTTTTGTTTTGACTTTTGAAAATTCAGGAGCCAGCTTTTTAACAGGAGTCTTTCTTTCTGTACTTCCAAATGGGGATTTCCTATTAGATAGGGAAGAAAACATTATAAAATATATTGACACTTGAATAAAATCTAATTTGAATACATTCTGGAGCAAAAGAATAAACTGGTTATTTTGCCCCAAAATGACAAGTATTCAGGTACCTAAATGTCTGGTGTTCATTTGGCAGTCATGAGGAGGAACACCCCAGGCTTAGCAGTATATAAAATAAGCCATTAGTAAATTTTGTTTTGTTTTTTGAGACGGAGTCTTGCTCTGTCACCCAGGCTGGAGTGCAGTGGCATGATCTCAGCTCACTGCAATCTCTGCCTCCCAGGTTCAAGCAATTCTCCTATCTCAGCCTTCCAAGTGGCGGGGATTACAGGCATATACCACCATACCTGGTTAATTTTTTTTGTATTTTTAGTAAAGGCAGGGTTTCACCATATTGGTCAGGCTGGTCTCGAACACCTGGCCTCAGGTGATTCACCCACCTAGGCCTCCCAAAGTGCCGGGATTACCGGCATGAGCCACCGCACCTGGCCAGTAAATGTTTGTTGAATAAGGAGTTTTCATGCTTAAGAATATTCAAGGTCCACCAGGTGCAGTGGCTCACGCCTGTAATCCCAGCACTTTGGAAGGCCGATGTGGGCGGATCACTTGAGGTCAGCAGTTCGAGACCAGCCTGGTCAACATGGTGAAACCCCGTCTCTACTAAAAAAAATACAAAAATTAGTTGGGCGTGGTGGCGCATGCCTGTAATCCTAGCTACTTGGGAGGCTGAGGCAGGAGAATTGCTTAACCCTGGGAGGCAGGGGTTGCAGTGAGCTGAGATCACGCCACTGCACTCCAGCCTGGGCGACAGAGTGAGACTCCGTCTCAAGAAAAAAAAAAAAAGAAGAATATTCAAGGTCCTTTAGCCAACATCATTAGGTGCCACTACAACCCACTACATTAGGTGCACCTATTTCCTGTAACCTAGAGATCAGTCTCTTTCCTTTTCCCCCCAACCCTGTACCACATTAATTATAACTTTTATTTCCTTTTTCTTGCTGTCTGCTGGCATTCTCTAGCCTCTTTCTTCCTCCCTTCTTCCCCTACCACATCTCAAGAAGTCATCTCCCTTCCTCTTTACCAACCTAAATTTTATACTCCTTTTTTTTTTTTGAGACGGAGTCTCACCCTGCTGCCCAGGCTGGAGTGCAGTGGCGCGATCTCAGCTCAGTGCAACCTCCGTCTCCTGGGTTCAAATGATTCTCCTGCCTCAGCCTCCCGAGTAGCTGGGACTACAGGTATGTGCCACCACACCCAGCTAATTTTTTTATTTTTCGTAGAGACAGGGTTTCACCATGTTAGCCAGGATGGTCTCAATCTCATGACCTCGTGATCCGCCTGCCTTGGCCTCCCAAAGTGCTGGGATTACAGGTGTGAGCCACCGTGCCCGGCTATACTTCTTTTTCAAGACTGATTTCCTACTTAAAGTTTCACAATTCTAACCCAGAATAATTTTTAATATCCCTGCATCTTACAAAACTTAGTTTAATGTCTGTAATCCCAGCTCTCTGGGAGGCCGAGGTGGGAGGATCACTTGAGCCCAGGAGTTCGAGATCAGCCTGGGAAACAAAGTGAGAGCCTGTCTCTATAAAAAAATTTAAAAAGTTAGCCAAGCATGGTGGTGAGTGCCTATGGTCCTAGCTACATGGGAGGCTGAAGTAGGAGGACCACTTGAGCTCAAAGAGGTGGAAGATGAAGTGAGCCATGTTGGCGACACTTGCACCCCAGCCTGGGTGACAGAACAAACAAACAAAAAACCTTAGTTTATATCAGGTGTTGTACATCTACATATTTTACTGCATTTGAATTCTGAGTTTTCAAAATGTATGCCCATCCTTACAGTTGGGCTAATTTCTCTGAGTCCAAGGACAGTTCCATTTTACCTTTTTTTTTTTTTTTTTTTTTTTGAGACGGAGTCTGGCTCTATTGCCCAGGCTGGAGTGCAGTGGCCGGATCTCAGCTCACTGCAAGCCCTGCCTCCCGGGTTCACGCCATTCTCCGGCCTCAGCCTCCCGAGTAGCTGGGAGTACAGGCGCCCGCCACCTCGCCCGGCTAATTTTTTTTGTATTTTAGTAGAGACGGGGTTTCACCGTGTTAGCCAGGATGGTCTCGATCTCCTGAACTCGTGATCCGCCCGTCTCGGCCTCCCAAAGTGCTGGGATTACAGGCTTGAGCCACCGCGCCCGGCCCATTTTACCTTTTTTTAAAAACTGAAACAGGGTATCACTCTGTCACCCAGGCTGGAGTGCAGTGTGCAGTGGTACAATAACAGCTCACTGTAGCCTCAACCTCCCAGGCTCACGGCCTCAACCTCCTGAGTAGCTGGGACTACAGGTGCATACCTCCAGGCCCGGCTAATTTTTGGATTTTTTGTAAAAGTGAGGTCTCACTATGTTGCCCAGGCTGGTCTCAAACTCCTAGGCGCAAGTGATCCCTCCCTCCCCACCTTGCCCTCTCAAAGGGATTACAGGCATGAGCCACCACGCCTGGCCTCTATTTTACTTTTCTTTTTTTTTTTTTTTTTTTTTTTTTTTTTTTTTTTTT
>NC_037684.1:28006100-28137919 GCF_003255815.1 Theropithecus gelada | reverse complement strand
CCCGGCCCCCCAAAGGGCTGGGGTTACAGGCTTTAGCCCCCCCCCCCGGCCCTCCTTTTTTTTTTTTTTTTTTTTTTTTTTTTTGAGACGGAGTCTCGCTGTGTTGCCCAGGCTGGAGTGCAGTGGCCGGATCTCAGCTCACTGCAAGCTCCGCCTCCCGGGTTTTTACGCCATTCTCCTGCCTCAGCCTCCCGAGTAGCCGGGACTACAGGCGCCTGCCACCTCGCCCGGCTAGTTTTTCGTATTTTTTAGTAGAGACGGGGTTTCACCGTGTTAGCCAGGATGGTCTCGAACTCCTGACCTCGTGATCCGCCCATCTCGGCCTCCCAAAGTGCTGGGATTACAGGCTTGAGCCACCGCGCCCGGCCTATTTTACTTTTCTATGTCTACCAGTGCACAACACAATGAAGGAATTTAACACTTCCTAACTTGAAGTGAATTGCTATAGTTTTAAGAAACTCAGCTGTCACACTTGTTGTCCATTCTTTTTATGATGTAAGCTGCATTCAATAATTATTACTGTGACCAAAATACTCCTAAGCAGACTTTTACAGTCCGCATAAGAATGTTTCAAGATAGTTTCTCAGCACAGAATACTTTAAAAAAATTTTTTTTGATGGAGTCTCGTTCTGTTGCCAGGCTGGAGTGCAGTGGCGCAATCTCGGCTCACTGTAACGTCCGCCTCCCGGGTTCAAGTGATTCTCCTGCCTCAGCCTCCCGAGTAGCTGGGACTATAGGCACCCGCCAGCACGCCTGGCTAATTTTTTGTATTTTTAGTAGAGATGGGGTTTCACCATGGTGGCCAGGATGGGCTCAATCTCCTGACCTCATGATCCATCCACCTCGGCCTCCCAAAGTGCTGGGATTACAGGTGTGAACCACCACACCCGGCCCTCAGCATAGAAGACTTCTAAAGCAAGTTATGATTGCTATAAAACAAATTCATAAATCCCAATAATGCCCTACTCTCAATCACTAGTAACAAGTGTCCTCATCAAACAAAGTTATCAGCACACCTTTTATGTCCCTTTCCACTCCGCCCACATGAGAAAGGCTTGGGAGGCAGAGTCTGGGATGTCTCAGAAAGCTCCGGCTGGCACTCCAGTTTAATTTTCTCAGATAGCTCTGTTTCCTCTCTCTCTTCAGTTTCATAGCCCTGAAACAGCTTGTGCCTTTCTTTCTCGTTATCCTTCTTTACCAGCTGCATCCGCCTTTCCATACGTTCAATCCGAGCAAGGAGCTAAAAGAGAGAGTAGCAAAATGCAGACTTAACACATAAAAAATTAAACACACAGATACTTAGCCCCATTTAGGAATCATATAGTCTTCTGCCTCTTTCTATGGACCACATCAACTCAACTTTTTAAATAGGCAGACATTAATTTGAACAGTTTCCCTTAAACAAAAAAGAGAAGACAAGGTATACTGTTTAATTTTAAAGGCCAAACTAGATGGGAAGAGGCATGGGGGAATTTGTAGTTCATTCTTCTGTAAGGAGATCCTCTCCACTGGGAGGGACCATAACATGCCTTTTAATGGCATGGTCTCTGCTACTGCTATCCTTGTGGTTCCAAGTTGGTTTGGGAGTTTCCAGAATTAATTGTATACATATTCTTTTTTTTTTTTTTTGAGATGGAGTTTTGCTCTTGTCAACCAGGCTGAAGTGCAATGGCTCACTGCAACCTCCACCCCGCGTTCAAGCAATTCCCCTGCCTCAGCCTCCCGAGTAGCTGGTATTTCAGGCGCCCACCACCACACTGGGTAATTTTTGTATTTTTAGTAGAGACAGGGTTTCACCATGTTGGCCAGGATGGTCTCTATCTCTTGACCTCGTGATCCACCCGCCTAGGCCTCCCAAAGTGCTGGAATTACAGGCTTGAGCCACCATGCCCAGCCTACATGTTCTTTTAAGAGGCCCTAAGATTGTCCAAATTCTATCCTCTCTACTTCTACCCCAAAACTCTATGCACAACAGAAAAGTGCAAACAGTACATTGAGAAGGAATTAAGAGCTCATATAGTGCTACCAGGAATGGCAGTGTTACTTGAAAGGGGTATGTGTGGGAGGGGGTACTTTTAAAACAATGAACATTTCATTTGGAAAATAGAAATCAGTACCCATAAATTCCAACCATCATGACATACACACATTGCTTTGTATTTGAGGTAACACAAAAAATTATACCTATTCATCTAAATATTTATTAAAATCAAAGTTCCTTTAGTTTTAATTAAAAGGACTAAAAATCTAAACAGAAAATGGAAGTCTATTATCATTGAAAACTTTGTGTTAGTTTAGTTTTGAGAAAAGGTGTTGTGCTACTTATACTCTATTACAAGAATTTTATCTGGGTTAGACAGTGATATTAATGCTGCCTTCTTTACATTCATTGCATAGATTTCAGACAAGGCCAAACAACAACTGGAATAAGTGAAACAAGCTTAAGCAACATTAAAATTGCAATACACAACAGAAGCAGTGAGTACCAAGTTCTGACACTCTATCCTTAACTCACCCCACTTTTCCTGACTAGGAAAGCCTGCAAAGGGGCCATTACCTCAGGAACTGAGCAGAAACCTCCACAATCAGCAGAGAACCCCCCATCAGCCATACTCTCATTTCATCTCCTTGTATATGTTTTGATTCACAGCCCTTAACCACCGTTTGTGGGTGACATTTCCTTGATTTTTTCTCCTTCACTGGTCCTTGTCTTCCCACTCCCCCCCATAGAAGGATATGATCTGTTGTAATTACGGTACCATCACACCCCTAGACTGCAGTACAGTCTGAGCAGTGCCACCTCCATGTTGAGTAACTTCCACAAATCAACACCATGAGATATTTTAATGAGACCTGCCCCAGCTCCCAATCCACCTTGCAGAATGCATTCTCCAATAAAACAGCCACCCGATGCGATTCATTTGGAAAGCAAACAAAATGAATAGCCGCCTGCTCCCTTGCTCAGCTCTTAGCGCACACGACGCCAGAAAGAGGAGAGAGGGAGAGATGAGGACGGCGGGGAGGGAGGGAGAGAGCTCTTAGAGAGACAGACAGAGAGAGAAAGGGAGAGAGAGAGAGGGAGGGAGAGAGGGAAAGAGAGATTGCTGCAGCCTGAACACAACAATTGTAGAAACCATGTTTATTTTTAGGCAGCTGTAAGGTATGCTAGCACAGTAATACCCCCCACCCCAGATTCCCTCATATCTGAAGGAATATGTTTTAACGCGGAGGTGCCCTTAACTACTGTTGCAGTAAAAACAAGCCTGTGTCGTCCAAGCTACTCAGAAGTAAAGAAATAATAAACGACTTTCCTACTCCCTAAGATTCTAAAACAAGGATGGGGAGGTCTATTTAATACATTTAATAAGCTTACTTTCCCCTGATGCCCTAAAATCTTCCAGCTTCAAACACCATGCTTATACAAGGGACCTGGTCAGTGGGTCATGTATTAGAACTCAGGTTCCTATTAAAAGCTGTCTGAAATCAAAGGCAGTGCTTCTCTTAATATCATTTAAGAAAACTAAAATAGGATTCCATATAAATCACCTCTACCCCTGTGCCCACTAAAAGGCCTACTGCCCTCCTATCTAAAGATGCTGCAGCAGTGGTGAGAGCAACAGCTGCTTGCTACGACCCTCTCCTCCACCGTGCATTTCTAACGCAATAGCTCTTTAATTTAACCCTTCCATAAGGCCACAACACCTACACCCCACCCTTTCATTTTTAACCCCTCACAGATCAGGTCTTTTCCCACTAAACATCTTTCCCACACGTCTGGGGCTGTCATTTTAAATTAACCCTTTGGCACCTGAAACCCCTCCCCTTCCCCCTGGGAGGTTGCCCTTTAACCCTTCCCTCCAACCCAACGTGTCTGTGAGCCTGACTCTCAGAGACCCACAGCCTAAGATACTCCTTTGCCGGTGGCCAACCTCCTTTACCCTTAACCCGGGGGTGCCTTAACCTCCTACAGCCCCCTTCCCCCGAGCATGCGCACAACTCGCTCCTCGGCCCGAATGCAGATTAACCCCTCCCGTACCGTGTCTCTCTCTGACTTCAGCTCCTCGATCTCCTTTTCCTTGGCCTGCAGCTGCTGCTGCTGCTGTTCGATGAGGTCCAATTGCAGCAGAAGGATCTGTTTGAGGCAGGCGGCCTGACTGGAAGCTCCCGAGCCGCCACCACCCCCGAGAGGGCTCTTCCTCATACTCTTCCATCTGCCCTCGCTGGCCGCCAGGGTCCCGGCGGTGGCGGTGGGCGCGAGGGGTGGCGGCCCGGGCAGAGGTAGTGGTGGGGGTCCCGCCGGGTCCGAGGCGGTGGCAGCGGGGGAGGCCGCCCCACCCTTGTCCCCAGCCCAGGGCGTAGGCTCTTTGGCCGCCGCCACGAGAGAGCCCGTCTGAATGGGCAGCACCGCCTGATACTTGGGCCGGGGGCTGCAGCCGGCTGCGGCGGGCTCCCCCCCCAATGCCGGCTTGCTTGGTGGCCGGGGGCGGACAGGGCAAGGGCACCGAACCGCCCCAGCTCTCTTCCTGCTGCCCGGGGGCCGCCCCGGCCGGGAGTAACAAGCCCCGGCCCTTGCCGCCGCAGCCGGCCGGGGAAGGCGCGGGGCTCCCGCCCTGGGAGGAGGCCAGCGGGGGCCCCGGCTCCTTGAGCTTACGGTGCCGGGGGAGGAAGTGGGCTTCGGCCGCCCCGGGCTCGTCCTCGGGCCCGCCCAGCGCCGCAGCCCGCTCGTAGTCCAGTCGCTGCTCAGGGTTGCCGCCGGCAGGGGCCGCGGCCGCCTTGAACACCGCGGATCTCATGGTCATAGTGGTCCGGAGCAGCGCCGGGCACCGAGGCGGAGGAGGGGGTGGGGAAGGGGCGAGGTGCGGGGGGTCGAGGACTAAGGGGGGGAGGGGAGTTTGGCGGGCTCGCCTCAGCAGCGCGGCAGCAGGCCTTCGCTAGCGCGGCTCCTCCGGGGCCCGGGCGCCATCCCGCCGGCGTGCGGAGACGTGGAGGCCGCGGCTGAGGCCCGCCGCCGGCCCATGGGGGCCTCGCCGCCGCCTCTGCTGCCGCCGCCGCCGCCTTCGCCTCAGAGGCAGGAGCTCGCACCCAGCCGCCCCCGAGCTCATCCCCGGAGCTCGCTTCGGCCCCCCCTGGCCCGGCCGGGCCCGCCTCGTCTCCCCACCCCGCACCCCCCCTTCCCCGCCCCGGCCCCCCGCCCCGGAGCTCGCCTCAGCCGCCCCGAGCCTCCATTTCCACCCCCCTCCTCCTCAGGAGGGGGTGGAGGGCTGGGTCCGCCCAAAGCCCTCCTACTCCGGGAGAGGGGGTCTGTCGCCTCCCCCGGGGGTCTCCGCGGCTCAGGGTCCCCCTCCCCCACAGTCACCCCCGGCGCCTCAGCGTTTCCCTTTAAAAAAACGGAGCCGCTCGTAGCCGCCACCGCCGCAGCCGCCGCCGACCGGAGAACGCATGCGCGGGGAGGGGAGCGGGCGGGAGTGCACCGGGAGCCGAGAGGAGGGAGGCGGGCCGCGCTATTGTGAAAGGGGCCGCCGCCGCCTCGAGGGGGGCAGGGAGGGGACCGCGGGGGCCGGGGGCCGGGGGCCGGCGAGGGGAGGCCGGGGCTGATGGGCGAGGACCGAGGAGCGCGCGGAGGAGCGGGGTGAAGGTGGGCTGCCGAGGGAGGGGTGAGCTGAGGGAGGGTCAGGAGAGGGAAGAAGGGCGAGGGCGGCGGCGGGGAGAAGGGGAAAGCGGAGGCTCCCCGGGAAAAAGAAGCGCGAGAGAATGGAGTTGAGAGGAAGGAGGGTGCAGGCGGCCTATGTGTGGCCTACATGGGAGAACCCGGAGCGCTTCACGTCCCCGGCCTGCGCCGGGCGGCCCCTTCCTCGGGCACCTTGGCAACGCGCCTGGCCCACGCCGGAGGGGCCCCGCGGCCTCGCACGCCTCCTGGACCAGTCAGGATCCAGGCTCCTCTTTGAGCCCGCGGGTGTTTCATGGGGGTAGAAGTCTAACCCCTCCACCCCGTCTCCTCCCCAGCAGTCCCACGCGGGTATGGGAGATAATGAAGTTCTTTGTCTCTAAGGGATTCAAACCAGAAACGCGGGGACCTCTGGTTCCCAGAGGGAGGAAAATCCATGATGTCTGCTGCCCAGGGAGCTATTGCCACCGCCTCCTTGGGATGAAGTATTGCCAGCTACCAACAGTTCCTTCCCAACGGCCATCTTCCAGCCTTCTTAAACAACTCCTAGCATCTTCGGGAGGCTCCTGAAGGACTGAAGCAAAGGAAATCTCTGAAGGGATTTAGTCCTTGAAAGGGATAGGGATACTTAGGGTGTTCTATGTTGAGCGCTTCTTCCTATCTCACCAGCTTCATGTATGTGCATCTTTATGTGCAAGCAACTGAGCCAACAAGTCCTCAGAATTCCTCGTGAAAAAAACTTTTTTTTTTTTTTTTTTGAGACGGAGTCTCACCCTGTCGCCCAGGCTGGAGTGCAATGGTGTAGTCTCGGCTCACCGCAACCTCCGCCTCCCTGCTTCAAGCGATTCTCCTGCCTCAGCCTCCCGAGTAGCTGAGATTACAGTCACGCGCTACCACGCCCAGCTGATTTAGTATTTTTAGTAGAGACAGGCTTTCTCCTTGGTCAGGCTGGTCTTGAACTCCCGACTTCAGGTGATCTGCCCGCCTGAGACTCCCAAAGTGGTGGGATTACAGGCGTGAGCCACCGTGCCCAGCCCTGAAATAGTCTTAATTGCTTGTTTTTCTTTTCTGTCTGAGGTGTGCTTTTTAGAATCTCTATGGAGATGGAGAAGACTGACATTCTCTGGCCTGATGTGAAAACCTCTCATTAAAGCTGGGTCTGTGGCCGGGCGCGGTGGCTCGCGCCTGTAATCCCAGCACTTTGGGAGGGCAAGGCGGGCGGATCACGAGGTCAGGAGATCGAGACCATCCTATCTAACGTGGTGAAACCCCGTCTTTACTAAAAATACAAAAAAATTAGCCGGGCGTGGTGGCGGGCGCCTGTAGTCCCAGCTACTCCGGAGGCTGAGGCAGGAGAATGGTGTGAACCCGGGAGGCGGAGCTTGCAGTGAGCCGAGATCGCACCACTGCACTCCAGCCTAGGCGACAGAGCGAGACTCTGTCTCAAAACAAAAAAAAAAATTGTCTGTGCTTTGTGGGCCCGAAGCATGAAACACTGGAAATTAAAGCACAGACAATTTTTTTTTTTTTTTTTGAGACGGAGTCTCGCTGTGCTCCCAGGCTGGAATGCAGTGGCGTGATCTCGGCTCACTGCAAGCTCCGCCTCCCAGGTTCACGCCATTCTCCCGCCTCAGCCTCCCAAGTAGCTGAGACTACAGGCGCCCGCCACCACGCCCGGCTAGTTTTTTGTATTTTTAGTAGAGACGGGGTTTCACCATGTTAGCCAGGATAGTCTCGATCTCCTGACCTCGTGATCCACCCGCCTCGGCCTCCCAAAGTGCTGGGATTACAGGCTTGAGCCACCGCGCCCGGCCAGAAACACTGGAAATTTTAAACAAATGGGTGTGAATGTGTTACGAAGCCAAGAGAGCCCAGCCCTCTTCCAACAGACTGTATAGCCTCCGATCAGCAAGGGAAGTATTGAGCTTAGGGACACCAACTAATGGAGTGGGCAGGGATGAGATGGCACAAAGAATGTGGTGATCTCTTTCCATGTCAAGGCTTTCCTTTTTTTTTTTTTTTTTGAGATGGAGTCTCACTCTGTTGCCCAGGCTGGAGTGCAGTGGCCAGATCTCGGCCCACTGCAACCTCCGCCTCCTGGGTTCACGCCATTCTCTTGCCTCAGCCTCCCTAGTAGCTGGGACTACAGGCGCCCGCCACCTCGCCCGGCTAGTTTTTTGTATTTTTTAGTAGAGACGGGGTTTCACCATGTTAGCCAGGATGGTCTTGATCTCCTGACCTCGTGATCCACCCGTCTCAGCCTCCCAAAGTGCTGGGATTACAGGCTTGAGCCACCGCGCCCGGCCAATCAAGGCTTTCTTGTGTGTTAGTGGCACTGGGTCTCACTGTGTCCCCAAGGCTAGAGTACAGTGGCACAATTACGGTTCACTGCAGCCTCAACCTCCTGGGACAAAGTGATCCTCCCACCTCAGTCTCCTGAGTAGCTGGGACAACATGCTTGGGCTGCCAAACCTGGCTAACTTTTTATTTTTTGTAGAGATGGAGTCTCCTTTGTTGCCCAGGCTGGTACTGAACTCGCTCAAGCGATCCTCCCAGCTGGGCCTCCCAAAGTGCTGGGATTATAGGAGTGAGCCACTGTGCCCAGCCCTCAGTGTCAAGACTTTCTGCACTATCTCTACGCTGATAGCTCCCTAATTTATGTTTCTTTCTGGACTCATCCCTTAACTCCAGAATCATATATCCAACTGTCTAGTATACATACCCAGTTGGATGTCTAATAGGTATTTCCTTTTTTTTGAGACAGAGTCTTGCTCTGTTGCCCAGGCTGGAGTGCTGGAGTGCAGTGGCACAATCTCTGCTCACTGCAAGCTCTGCATCCCGGGTTCACGCCATTCTCCTGCCTCAGCCTCCCGAGTAGCTGGGACTACAGGCACCCGCCACTACGCCCAGCTAATTGTTTGTATTTTTTAGTAGAGACGAGGTTTCACTGTGTTAGCCAGGATGGTCTCGATCTCCTGACCTTGTGATCCACCTGCCTCGGCCTCCCAAAGTGCTGGGATTACAGGCGTGAACCACCGCGCCCAGCCTAGGTATTTGAAACTTACATCTAAAAATCAAGCTACTGAATTCCCACCACCCAAATAACACTTCTACAGTCTTCCTCTCTTTTTTTTTTTTTTTGAGACGGAATCTTGCTCTGTTGTCCAGGCTGGAGTGCAGTGGCTCAATCTTGGCCCATTGCAGCCTCTCCACCTCCTGGGTTCAAGCGATTCTCCTGCCTCAGCCTCCTGAGTAGCTGGGATTACAGGGGTGCACCACCATGCCTGGCTAATTTTTGTACTTTTAGTTGAGACGGGGATTTCACCATGTTGGTCAGGCTGGTCTCAGACTCCTGACCTAGTGATCCGCTCACCTCGGCCTCCCAAAGTTGGGATTACAGGCGTGAGCCACCAAACCCAGCCCAGTCTTCCTCTCTTTGTCACCGCATATCTAATTAGCCAATCCTATTGCCTTTCAAAATTTATGTCCAAGTCTGGACGTGATGGCTCACGCCTGTAATCCCAGCACTTTGGGAGGCCGAGGCGGGCGGATCACGAGGTCAAGAGATCTAGACCCTCCTGGCTAACACAGTGAAACCCCATCGCTACTAAAAAAAAAAAAAATACAGGTGGGCGCGGTAGCTCACGCCTGTAATCCCAGCACTTTGGGAGGCCAAGTCGGACGGATCACAAGGTCAGGAGATCGAGACCATCCTGGCTAACACAGCGAAACCCTGTCTCTACTAAAAATACAAAAAATTAGCCGGGAGTGGTGGTGGGCGCTTGTAGTCCCAGCTACTCAGAGGCTGAGGCAGGAGAATGGCGTGAACCCAGGAGGCGGAGCTTGCAGTCAGCCGAGATCGCGCCACTGCACTCCAGCCTGGGCTGGAGACTCCGTCTCAAAAAAAAAAGGCCGGGTGCAGTGGCTCACGCCTGTAATCCCATCACTTTGGGAGGCCGAGGCGGGCGGATCACGAGGTCAGGAGATTGAGACCATCCTGGCTAACATGGTGAAACCCTGTCTCTACCGAAAACACAAAAATTAGCCAGGTGTGGTGGCAGGCGCCTGTGGTCCCAGCTACTCGGGAGACTGAGGCAGGAGAATGGCATGAACCCAGGAGCGAGACTCCATCCCCCCAAAAAAAAAAAAAAACAAATTAGCTGGGCATAGTGATGGGTGCCTGTAGTCCCAGTTACTTGGGAGGCTGAGGCAGAAGAATGCGGTAAACCCAGGAGGCAGAGCTTGCAGTGAGCCGAGATCGCGCCACTGCACTCCAGCCTGGGTGACAGAGGGAGACTCCATCTCAAAAAAAAAAAAAACAAAACATATATATATATATATATATATATATATATATATGTGTTAGTCCAAAATCCCACACTTTCTCAACACCACCACAACTTCCACCTTGGCCTTTGCCACACAATCCTGTCTCACTTGTTTTAATTGCAGTAACCTTGTTAATTGGTCTCTCAGTTTCAACCTTTGCCTTCCATCACTTAAGTCTATCAGCAGCCACAGTGGTCCTGGTAAAATAGGAGTGAGATCACGATCTTTCTCCACTCAGAACCCTCTCATGGCTTACCATCTCACTTGGAGTAAAAGTAAAATAATAAGGCTTGTAGGATCTGGCTCCCTGGTACTGCTCTCTGACTTTAGCTCCTACTGTTATTCACTCTTTTCTGTTGGCCTTCAGGCCCTTGCAGTTGCTGCTCCCTCTACCTAGATCCCTTCTCCTTCACATGTCCGTATGACTTCCTCCCTCACCTCCTTCAGCTCTTTTTTTTTTTTTTTTTTTGAGATGGAGTCTCGCTCTGTCGCCCAGGCTGGAGTGCAGTGGCCGGATCTCGGCTCACTGCAAGCTCCGCCTCCTGGGTTCACGCCATTCTCCTGCCTCAGCCTCCCGAGTAGCTGGGACTACAGGCGCCCGCCACCACGCCCCGGCTAGTTTTTTGTATTTTTTAAGTAGAGACGGGGTTTCACCGTGTTAGCCAGGATGGTCTCGATCTCCTGACCTCGTGATCCGCCCGCCTCGGCCTCCCAAAGTGCTGGGATTACAGGCTTGAGCCACCGCGCCCGGCCTCTTCCCTTTTTTTTTGCTTAATTTTTCTCCTTAGCATGTATTACCTCTAATTTACCTTATTACCTTATCCTCCCCCACTGCAATGTGAACTTCATGGTTTTGGGGGGTTTGTTCGTATTTTGAGACAGTCTCACTCTTACCCAGGCTGGAATGCAGTGGTGCAATCTCGGTTCACCCCAACCTCTGCCTCCCAGGTTCAAGCAACTCTCCTGCCTCGGCTGCCTGAGTAACAGGGATTACAGGTGTGCACCACCACGCCTGGCTAATTTTTGAGTTTTTAGTTGAGACGGGGTTTCGCCATGTTGACCAGGCTGGTGTCGAACTCTTGACCTCAAGAGATCCACCTGCCTCAGCCTCCCAAAGTGCTGGGATTATAAGTGTGAGCCACAGCGCCGGGCTGCTTCATGTTTTGTTACTGCCGTATCCTCAGCACCTAGAACCATACCTGCCACAAAGTAGGCATTTATTAAATACTGGTTAAATGAGTAAATGAGCTGTTTAGATATATTAAGAGAAAGCATCTATCTACCTTTGACCTTTAGCTTGACTGAGGGTGGTAGTTTTATTAAAAAATAGGGGCCGGGCGTGGTGGCTCAAGCCTGTAATCCCAGCACTTTGGGAGGCCGAGACAGGCGGATCACGAGGTCAGGAGATCAAGACCATCCTGGCTAACACGGTGAAACCCCGTCTCTACTAAAATATACAAAAAACTAGCCGGGCGAGGTGGCGGGCGCCTGTGGTCCCAGCTACTCGGGAGGCTGAGGCCGGAGAATGGCGTAAACCCGGGAGGCGGAGCTTGCAAGTGAGCTGAGATCCGGCCACTGCACTCCAGCCCGGACGACAGAGCGAGACTCCGTCTCAAAAAAAAAAAAAAAAAAAAAAAAAAAATAGGGCTGGGTGTGGTGGCTCATGCCTGTAATCTCAACACTTTGGGAGGCCAAGGCAGGAGGATCACTTGAAGCCAGGAGTTTGGGACCAGCCTGGACAACGTAGTGAGACCCTGTCTCTACAAAAAATTTAAAAATTGTGTCTGGGCGTCGTGGCTCACACCTGTAATCCTAGCACTTTGGGAGGCCGAGGCAGGCAGATCACTTGAGGTCAGGAGTTTGAGACCAGCCTGGCCAACATGGTGAAACCCCTGGTCTCTCCTGAAAATCCAAAAATTAGAGTAGGAGACCATGTGGCCTAATGGATAAGGGGTCTGACTTTGGATGAGAAGATTGAGGGCTTGAGTCCCTTTGTGGTCATAAAGTTTGGCCGGGTGCGGTGGCTCATGCCTGTAATCCCAGCACTTTAGGAGGCTGAGGCGGGCGGATCACCTGAGGTCAGGAGTTTGAGACCAGCCTGGCCAACGTGACGAAACCCCTTCTCTGCTAAAAATGCAAAAATTACCCTGGCATGGTGGTGGATGCCTGTAATCCCAGCTATTCGGGAGGCTGAGGCAGGAGAATCGCTTAAACCTGGGAGGCAGAGGTTGCAGTGAGTCGAGATAGTGCTATTGCGCTCCCACCTGGGCGACAGAGCAAGACTCCCATCTCAAAAAAAAAAAAAAAGCCAGATGTGGTGGCCCACACCTGTAATCTCGGCTACTCGGGATGCTGAGACAGGAGAATCACTTGAACCCGGGAAGTGGAGGTTGCAGTGAGCCAAGATCAAGCCACTGCACTCCAGCCTGGGTAACAGAGTGAGGCTCTGTCTCAAAAAAAAAAAAAAAAAAAAAATTAGCCAAGCGTCATGGTGCATGCCTGTAGTCCTAGCTACTTGGGAGGCTAAGGAGGGAGGACTGTTTGAGCCCAAGAGGCTGAGGTTATAGTGACCTATGATCACACTACTGAAGTCCAGCCTGGTTGATAGAGCAAGACTGTCTCTAAAAAAATAGTGAAACCTAGAGAAGAATAAATTTGTCTAGGAACAAATTTGAACAGACCATCTGAAAGGAATTAAGGAGGAAGTGACAACTGAGGTGGGCCTTGAAGGTTGAGATCACAGGACATTTCAGGCAGAGGTAAGAACATTGCAGCTGGGCACCGTGGCTCACGTCTGTAATCCCAGCACTTTGGGAGGCCAAGGCGGGCAGATCACGAGGTCAGGAGATTGAAACCATCCTAGCTAACACAGTGAAATCCTATCTCTACTAAAAACGCAAAAAATTAGCTGGGTTTGGTGGCGGGCGCCTGTAGTCCCAGCTACTTGGGAGGCTGAGGCAGGAGAATCACTTGAACCCAGGAGTCAGGGGTTGTGGTGAGCCTAGATCATGCCATTGCACTCTAGCCTGGGCAACAAGAGCGAAACTTCGTCTCAATAAAAAATAAAATAAAAATTAGCTGGGCGCGGTGGCGTGTGCCTGTCTCCTACTAGGGAGGCTGAGGCAAGACAGGAGAATCGCTTGAACCCAGAAGACGGAGGTTGCAGTGCCGAGATCGAACCACTACACTCTAGCCTGGGTGACAAGAGCGCAACTCTGTTTCAAAAAAAAAAAGGGTGTAATTGTAGAAAATGGGAGAAGTTGGTTGGAGTGTAGTTCTGGATAGTGGGGGATGAAGGGGATAAAACAGATTGAGGCCAGATTATGAAGGTCTGAAGGCCCAATTAAGGAATGTATAATTTATCAGCTTTGGTGAAACATCAGAGGATTTCCACCAAAGCATAGAATGATTAGATTTGTGTATCTGAAAGCTAACTTCAATATTTGTGTCTCTGTACCAAAAACTGGAGGCCAAATTGAAGGCTGTTAGTGCAGGTGTGAGATGATGAGTGGTTAAGATACTGATGGTATGAGGATATAGAGGGAATGACAACTTTACTCAGCTGTTAAGAGCAAAGTTTCTGGTGTGAAACTGCAAACAGCAATCACAGTTCTTCCGTTTAGTGGTTGTGTATTATTTAACCTCTACCTCAGGTTGCTTATCTGTAAAATGACTATACTAATACCTTACTTCACAGGGTTATTGTGAGGATTAAATGAGATAATCCATGTAAAATGTTTATCATAGCATGTGGCACCTAGTAATGCTTGATAATGTAGTTATCACATTATTACTAATTTGCAGCATTTGTTGATCAATTGAAAGGGGGGTGAGGGAGAAGGAGGGCTTTACTATCAAATTCCTAAGACTAACTAGATGGCAATTCCATGAATAAATTACCTGTTTTCTTCCTCGCTAGCCCAACTGTGTGGTTCCAGGCCAGCACTTTCAGTATCACCTGGAAACTTGTTAGATATGCAAATTCTTGGCTTCCCACCCTAGATCTAATGAATAAGAAACTGTGGGGTGAGATGCAGCAAGTGGTGTTTTAACAAGCCCTTCAGGTGATTCTGATGTACTTCAATTTTGAGAACCACTACTTGGTACTCTACAACTGGGGTTTGCTGACTTGTTTTTTTTAAACGGGGTCTGGCTGTGTTGCCCGGGCTGGAGTCCAGTAGCCCTTCACAGTCATTATCATACTGAACTGCAGCCTCGAACTCCCAGGCTCAAGTGATACTCCTGCCTCAGCCTCCTGAGTCACCGGGACTACAGGTATGCACCACCATGCCTGGCTAATTTTTACATTTTGTAGACATGGGGCTTCACCATGTTGCCCAGGCTGGTCTCAAACTCCTGGGCTCAAGTGATCCATCCACCTTGGCCTCCCAAAGTGCTGGGACTACAGGCATGAGCCACTGTGCCTGGTCCCACCTTTTTTTTTTTTTTCTTCTGGAAACTTTACAGCTCTGAAATCCAAAGTCTAGGATTTCACTGCTCCAGACTAAGTAAACATGCTTTTCCCCACCAAAACCAAGGCTGGAATTTTTGGATTGGAGGTCTGATCTTGATCTCAATACATAGGATGACCTGGCTAAACCACCAGAAAACTGAAACCTGAGAAGAGAAGGTCTTCTACGAAGGAAAAGGAATTCTTGCTTCCAAACCATTAGGTTTTAAGCTGTGGTAATCCTTGAACTAAGAAATATAAAGAAGGGAACTCTCAACGGCCAAGATGGGCAAAGTGGAGTTGCCAGCTGTGAGGGAGCCTAGGAAAACTGTGTTTAGGACCATAAATCAAGTCCTTAAGTCTTTTTTTTTAATTCCTTTCTTCGTTTTTTTTTTTTTTTTTTTGAGACGAAACCTTGTTCTGTCACCCAGGTTGGAGTGCAGTGGTGCAATCTCGGCTCACTGCAACCTCCACCTCCTGGGTTCAAGCAATTATTTTCTGCCTCAGCCTCCCGAATAGCTGGGATTACAGGCGCCCGCCACCATGCCCAGCTAGTTTTTGTATTTTTAGTAGAGATGGGGTTTCACCATGTTGGCCAGGCTGGTCTCAAACTCCTGACCTCAGGTGATCCACCCACCTCAGCCTCCCAAAGTGCTGGGATTACAGTCACCATGTCTGGATTGAGCCACTGTGTCAGGCCTCCCTAAGCAATTCTGTCCCTAATGAGATAATGACCATTCTTTTTGCCTTCTGGCTAAGGGTATGGAAAGAGTTAAAGCCAATACTTTCACCATCCCTCTAAGGATTATAGAATGGCAGAATTCCATTTCTAGGACCTACATTCTTTGAAGGGAATGCCTATGTTGTGGAAAGAGGATGCAGCAAGCCTTTTCACTTGACTGGGCTTGGTTTTCCCAGACCAAAAAATAAAATGGAAATAAATCATCTTTAAGGTCCCTTGCAGCTTTATGACTGTATAAAGCTACGTTTTTCAGCTAACAGCGGGGCAGAACTAGGTAGTAAAAAGAGGAGACTTGTTTTGGCCACTCCCCAGGGAAAGAGGACTCATCTGGGCAGTTTCCTGAAGCTCTCAGAAAGGTGGAGACTGGAGTTGCGTGGCTGGTATTAGCCCAGTCCTGTGGCACCGAAAGCACACCACGGTTGGAGAGACCACCTCTGCCTTCTCTGGGAGGACGGGGGATGGGAAACAAGCGTGGAGCCACAGAGGCTTCCCGCTCTGCAGCCCGGCCTGGCTCAGCTCTTTCTGGCAGAAACCGTGCCCTGCTACAGGCTTCCTCGAGCAGGATGCTAGTGTGCTGCTCTCCTGCTCCCCTCTGCGGGGGCCTCTCAGAGGGTAGGACACACCCTCCTTCCCCCCCCCCCCCCCGCATTAAAAATCACAACTCAAATTTGGGTATTTTTCTCCCTCTGCTAGCCCCGCCAAAACTTTCAGCTTGTTCCGCCCACTCCACGTGGACCTCCCTTCCCTGTCCCAGCAGCCCCTGCGAGAACCCTCACCCCCAACATGTGACCAATTGTTATGTTTCCTTCCTGGAACTCTCTTTCAGCTGGCACCAACTAACGACTGAACAAAAGTGCCCCCTTCAGGGTGAATGTGGGGCAGCAGCTTGAGGGGAGGAAAGCTGATGAGGGCTCAAGTACAATAGGGGAATGCAGCTGCCTCTGCTTAAAATGATTTCGTATCTACATAGCTCCCTGGCTAATAACTAAGGATTACACAATCAAACGATGAGACAAACGCAAGAGAAGGATGTCATCAAATAAAACTACTTCGGGGTGGAGTTGGATAAAGTTTTAATTTCCAGCTGCAAAGTTGGTTACCTCTACTCCAACTCCATTTCCCCTAGAGTTCTTCATGATGTTGGCAGAGCACTCAGATCCTCCCATTCCAGACAAGAGCCAAGAATGCCCTAATTATGGGCTGGGTGATGGGAACCGGGCCTCCTCTGGGTGGGTGAGCTGCTTTTTGCTCACTACCACCACCCCCTTCCCCAGCAACACTCTAGTTGTCTCTTTATGAGCCCTGACTTCTCAAGCTGACAGTTTCCAAAATGGAATCTCCCCCTCTCTCAGCACTGGGGAACATTTTCCCTGGATGGGAAGAGCCCCAGGAGATCATGTTGGAGGAAGGAGGAGAAGGGCGGGGCAGCAAAAATTAGTCCAGTGGGAAGCCTTGGTACATGGAACAAGGGGGATAACCAGGGAAAGTTAGAAAATAGGTCAAAGGAAGTCACGCAGAGGGAACTAGTTTCCTTGGAAAAAAATTCTAAGCTTTGTCCATTTCTCACCTCACTCCTATCCCTTACAGGAGATGTGGGATTGGGGGATTGGGTAGGGAACTGGGGGTGAGGGAACGTTCAAAGTTGGAGGCTGACTTGGGGAGGAGTTGTGGGCAAGGCTCAGAGAAGGAAGAGTAGGACTAAGTAGTGCAGGTAGGGAGGGGTAAATTTAAAATCAGAATTACTGTGGGGCCATTTCTCCCTCCAAGGTCACAGGGGTCATGAATAGTCGATGGTCCAGAAGCTACAAGCCTGGGAGCCCTAGGAGGGGGATCTCATTGTAGCCAGGAAGCACACTACCCAGGAGCATGTTAAACAGTAATTTGTGGAAGACAATGGAAGGAGTCCTGGGGCACCTATTTTTCTCTGTCTGTGTGTGTTAATTTCAACTTTTATTTTAGATTCAGGAGGTACATATGCAGGTTGGTTACAAGGGCATATTGTGTAATGGTGAAGTTTGGGGTATGATTGAACCTGTCACCCAGGTAGTGAGCATAGTACCCAATAGGTAGTTTTTCAGTCCTTGGTGGGGCACCTGTTTTCAAGGGAAACAGCCCAAAAGTGATCAAACTAGAATGTTGAGGACTCTAGCCAGGACATTTGCTCTCCTATAACTCAGCATCTGTCAGCGCTCCCATTACCAGGTGCTATTTCCAGAGTCCTGGGCTTAGGGAGAGGGAAAGGGAGGGGCGGAGGTGGAGAGGCAGAGGGAGACCTGATGGGCTCCTCCCCCAGCACAACTGCAATTCCAGCTTTTAGCCACTCAGGGGCTCCCAAGCTCAACCACAGCCCCAGAGTAAGGAGGGAGATTGAGTTAACAAGCCTCCAGAGGACACCTTGGGTCATCAGGGATGACCCTGAGCAGAGGGGTGACCCAGGAGTCATTTGCTTTGAAGTTGCAAGCCTGTCACAAGCCAATGAGAAGACCTCCAGCCTCAACCTTTCTCTCTAAAAGGCACTGAGAACTCACTCCCCACCTCCTACCCTTACCCACTTCTCTGGGTCATTTCCTCCCCCGCGTGTTTCCTTCCCCTCCCCCATCCTCATGGTGGGAACCATCCCCCAGCCTGTCAGAGTCCTGAGGAATGTTTTTGCCTTGGCTGGGCGCCAAGCTGTGAACTTCCTGGGCTTTGGGGTGGGGCTTGGCCAAGGGGAAGCCCTTTGGACCCAAGAGCCACTCAGTTCTGCACGGCCTGCCGGCTTTCTCTGCCTCTCTGCTAAGCAAAAGGCTCATCCATCACTTTGTGTCACCACTGCCTCATTTCCTCCCCCCACAATAGGATTTCCTTGCCAGGGCAAATCACACAGTCTGGAAGCAGTGGTCATCCTAAACACTGTTGGCTTATAGTGGGAGAGGGAAAGCACCTATTTCAGAAGCTGCCTTCTCTGTTCCAGAGGGCCGGTAGCTGGAAGGAGGGATTCAGTTGCCAGGGTCCTGAGGTAAGGACTTTGTAAATGGTAATTAATATTGGGGGTTCCTTCTGGATCCTTCTCAGAACCCTTGAGTCTAAAGAGGTACAGGGTCTCTATATGGTTAAGCCTGGGAGTAAGTGGATTTCTCCATATCTGACCTTTACACAGCCTTCATTTCCTGAAATAAATCAGCTGAAATCTGAACTCACTCTTCCACATCATCTTTCCAGTCCCCTGTAGCAGACAGTGTAGGTTCAGCAAGAACACGGAGCAGGCAGAAACCACTCCCAAATCTCATTAATAGAGACTGCGCCTGTCAGGGACCACCGGCTCCTCCTCTCCAGGGGGTCACTGCTCAGGTATTTTTGCATTTCGGAGATGGGAGTCTTCTGAGCTCTAGTCCACAAAAAGCCCTAAAACGACAGTGAGAACATAGTCCTGTGGCATCCCCTGCCTCAGGGCCCAGTCCCTCAATGCCACTTTTGCAGCCTGTCTGCCTGATGTCATCATATGTAGACCTGTGCCAGATTCCCAGGTTCCTATCTTGAAACCTCAGCCCCCGCACCCAGGGCCTAGGGGAGAGCCAATGTAGGTCACTGCAGCTGAACCTGCAGGGCTGTCTGCTCCTTGAGCCCAGAGCCTTTCAGGCACAGAGAGAAAGCCTTGCAGAGAAGCAAAAGAAAGGGCTCTGGGAGAATCAGAGAAAAGCTTATTCCTCAAAAAATGAAGCAGGGAGAGGCCAGGAGTCAGCTGCTCAGACTGAAACAGTAACAGGAGTTCTGTTCCTGAGAACTGCCTGTGATGGAGAGAAGGCCCGAAGAGAGGGGCTGGGCATGGCTCCCATCCCCCCCAATCTCCTAACCCCCATTTGCCTGTGTAAGGGAACCCTCTGGATCTGGTGTCCGTCCCTCATTCTCTACTCTCTTTCCAGGCTCAGGTTTCATTCTCAGGAGCTTTTGTGATTTGCCTTAGGGATCCTTTGTTTCCTCTGGCCACAGTTTCTGGGTCTCAGGAAGGTGGAGTAGGCCAGGGATGACCCCGCCCTCCCCTATTGAAAGACTTTTCCTGCTTGTTATCTGCTAAACTCATTTTACCCAGGGAACTTCCAACCTTCTGGGACCTCATTCCTTCCCTTGGTATCCCTACCCTGGCATCCAAGATCTCAAGGAGTGAGTGTTTGTGTGTGCCTGTGTGCATGGTCCTCATATTCTTTTAGTTACTCATGGAAGTCAAGAGCCTATGGCTGTAACTAACTTGGGGTCCCCATGGCCAGCAAAATAGATAAAGGCTTAATTTCTACCTCCAGCCTCAAAACAATTTAAGCCACAATCATTTGTTCTAATAGGAGCCTTGGAACAGGAAGTAGGTAAGATGGACAAAGGATAAACAAATAAAATTCTAACCTTTTATTTCTTTCATTCTTCCCTCACCCAGTACCTTCCACTCCTCTTTGAGATCTCAGCTACTCATTAGCCTACTACTGTTGTATCATTTGCCCGCATTTCCAGAATCTGCACACAGGAGGCACTCAATAAATGCTTTTCACGCTGAATCAAACGAAATCTGAATATGCCCTGTGGCTGGACTTTGAAATGAAGCAGCACAAAGGGGGAAGGTAGACATAACCCCAGATTTTTTTTTTGAGACAGGATCTCAGTGTCGCCCACGCTGGAGTGCAGTGTGCGATCTTGGCTCACGGTAACCTCCACCTCCCAGTTCAAGGAATTCTCCTGCCTCAGCCTCCTGAGTAGCTGGGATTACAGGCACACCCCACACCCGGCTAATTTTTGTATTTTTTTGTGGACACGGGGTTTCACCATGTTGACCAGGCTGGTCTCCAACGCCTGGCCTCAAGTGATCCACCCACCTCAGCCTCCCAAAGTGCTGGGATTACAGGGATGAGCCACCACGCCCAGCTGACATGTCCCCAGATCTTGGGCTAGATTCTCCTAGAGGACTGATTGCTAGGGACCAAAGTCCTAGAGCAGTGGGTCTCAGGCTTCCCAGAATCCCGAGGGCCTTATTAAAACTCAGATTGCTGGGCTTTGCTCCCAGAGCTTCTGATTCAATCAGCCTGGGATGGGGCCTGGGAATTTGCATTTCTAACATGTTCCCCAGGTGACCCCGATCCCTCTGCTTATCTTGAGAACCACTCTCTTAGAGAACTCCAGCCCCTCACCCCAGTGTTTACCATGAGGACCTGATTGGTTCCTTTTTTTTTTTTTTTTTTTGAGACAGGGCCTCGCTCTGTCGCCCAGGCTGGAGTGCAGTGGCGTGATCTCAGCTCACTACAACCTCTGCCTCCCGGGTTCAAGCGATTCTCATGCCTCAGCCTCCCAGGTAGCTGGGATTACAGGCACTCGCCGCCACGCCTGGCTAATTTTTTTGTATTTTTAGTAGAAACAGGGTTTCACCATGTTGGCCAGGCTGGTCTCAAACTCCTGATCTCAAATGATTCGCCCACCTTGGCCTCCCAAAGTGCTGGGATTACATGGTTCCAATTTTATATAGAAGGAAGGAATTGGTACCACCCTAACCGGTACAGACATCTTAGAGAGGGTAAGGGCAAGCATAAGTCGGTCTCTGATTATCCATTCTGTCTCTTTTTAAATAGTCCATTGATTCCATCCTTATTGAAAGTCACTTCCCCAAAACATGTTTTGCAGCAGCAACAGGAGCACTAGGAATTTCCTGTGACGAGGCAGCGCCAGCGCTGGGGAGGGGTGGAGGCAGTGCTGAGCGAGCGCCTTCCCTTGGCTCGGGCAGGGCCACGTGCCCCACCCCCTCGCTTGCACATGTCTCCACCGCCACCGCCGCAGCAGCCGGGCTGTTTATGAGCGAGTTGTTGTGGTAGAAATGGAGCAGGCTGCACATGCCCGGGCCATGTGACCCCAGCAGCCCGCGTGAGCCTCGAGCCGGCACAAACACACTGGGCCCCTTCCTCCATGGGCCAAAGAAACCGGAGGCAAGATGAGGAAGGAGGGAAAGCGCGCGGGGCTCCCTTCTTGTCTCCTTGCGCTTTATCCTGCTTCTGTCTCCTTTTGTCTCTCCTGAGCCACCAGGGGAGCAAACACCCAGAAAAGAAACATGGTCTTCCCAAGCGTATTTTCCTCCCAGGCAGCCCCTTGGTGTTTTCACAACCCAGAACCCTAAGCCTCAAAAGAACAAAGGACCTTCCCAAGCCAAGAACACAGAACAGCCCACCCAGCCCTCATGGTGATGTGCTGATGTCAGCCCAGAGCCAAGAGTTGGCTTCCCTGTAGCCCGGGCTCCCCAAATGAGGCTACCCTGTCCCCTCTTTCTAGGAAGGAGGATGCCACACACACACGCAAGTGCCCACTCCAGGATTAGAACAAGGACAGTTCAGGGATTTGTGTGTTTGGGGACATGAAGCAAAGGTTCTGCAACAGTGTTCTGTGAGGTTAGTGGACCAGAAAGGGAAAGTCCCTCTGCTGCTTGGGGATAGGGAAGAGCAGAGGGCTGGAGGAAGTCTAGAAGGGTTTTCCCACTAACCCCTGTGCAGCTGGAGAACAAATGTGAGTGCAAAAGGCAAATTCAGCCTCCATCCCTCATTGAAGTGTCCCCTTCCCTCTGCCTGGCCCTCTAAACCCCACTGGTCCTTCTCTGGGCACTCTAACCGCAGACCCCCGCTTCTGGCCCTCTGCTCCTGCCCCCTACTCGTGACCCCATTTCTAAGCCGCAGTGCCTCTTGCTGGGATATGAGACTATGCTAGAGTCAGGGGGACAGTAGGTTAGCAGGAACAAGCAAATGAAATGAGCACGACCCACATTTCCTCATCGCACCAAAACTTCGCAGATCCTGCATTGCAGAGCTAGCGCTTTTTTTTTTTTTTTTTTTTTTAATCTCCGCTGGGCCCC
Organism: Theropithecus gelada; assembly: GCF_003255815.1. Taxonomy (NCBI): domain Eukaryota; kingdom Metazoa; phylum Chordata; class Mammalia; order Primates; family Cercopithecidae; genus Theropithecus; species Theropithecus gelada. The sequence continues at coordinate 28,115,883 of NC_037684.1, read as the reverse complement.
TACACACGTCTGCATTTTTGCAACCAGCACAGATTTTTTTTTTTTCAGGGTGCAAACTGCGCATTCTAATGAGCCAAAGCTCCTTCCTGCGGCATTGAAAATCTCTTTGGCAAATTGCTTCTTCCCCACTCGCCCTCCCCCCAATTTAGAAGAGGAGGAGGGATCCCAAATTTGTGAAGACGCATCCTCTCTCTCTCCTTCTCCTGCCCCCCCCTCCCCCAAGATACCGCAGTCTTTCCAGCCCCGACTAACAGCTGCAGACCAGGGGAGAGGAGTGGGAGGAGGGAAAGTAAGCCTTGTTCCTTCTTTCCACTCAGGCTGAGCTGGCGGGGCGGGGGTTGCTTTTTTCCCTGGGCAGCCCATTGCAACCCCCCTTTCCTCCCCATCCCAGCCAGTGTTTATGTAAGCCTCCCAGAAACTACACAAGGCCCCTAATGCCTGCCCAGGCCGCAGCTCCTCCGAGGTCCATCCTGCTCACGAGGACTGTCATGAGCCTCTGGCCTCCCCAGGCAGCTGCATGGCGATTTGCAGAGACCCAAAGAATGGAGACACCGGATAAGCAAAGGGTTTGAGATGGAGCTTGGGATAAAGGGTGGAGATGGAAGCAGATGCAGAGCACCCCCTCTCCCTTGCCCCCGCCTCCCCCACATTCTCCTTGCATCTGAGTTCTACAGAGGCTCAAGGGCAGCCAATGGGCAGGTGCAGGGGCCTGGAAGATGACACCACAGTGGCTCCAGCAGCAGGGCAAAGATTGGACAGGAGGCCTTAGCATAGCATGTACTGGATGCCAGAAAAAGGGTCATCTGGGGCTTAGTCTCCACTGTCAAGGACAATCCATGCCTCCTCCAGGATCCTGTGATGTGGGTGAGATCCTGGGCTCAGAGAGGGGGCACCCTCCTTCAGATTCTTCAAAGCATCTGCTGAAGAAGCATTGGTGCAGGACACTGGTTTTCGGAAGGGCTGGTTTTAGAGGTACATGTTCCTCAAAGCAGGTAAATGGGGAAGTGGGATGCTGTTTCCTTAAGGCTTTGGACACAACTTTTGTCGGTCCTTGGTGGCCTCCCACACACTCCCTCAACCAATCTTCTTAATACAGCTCCTGGAAGGAAGCACCATGGGACTTTAGAGGGCCCTGACCTAACTTGCCCCACTCTCTTCACCACCAGCAGCAGACCCCAAATCCCGAGGGTTTGGGTCGAGAACAGAGTTCAGATGCCTGCTTCTGTTAGTCACCTCTGTAGCAGTCTGTGGTTTGTGAACCCTGTTCCTGCCCCTTCTACTTTTAGAACCAGATGAGGGAAATGTAGGACGGGGAGTGGGAAGAGTTTAGGGGAAGAGGAAATGTGCCTGGGGTTAAAAGAGAGATTTTGGAAAGCCAAGGTACTCCCCGGGACAGGAACAAGGGGGTGCTTCAGGCTTCTGTTCTTGGTGATATATCCCACTTCCGAACATCACCATTGCTTGGGAAACACCAGGATGAATTTGCTGCTCAGACATTCCCCTAAGGTGGCAGTAATCTCTCTCTCTAGGAGGGGCAGTCTTGCTAGTAGAAAGAGTTTTATCTTCAGGACTGGGATTGAATCCCCAGCATTGCCATTTTCATTGTGACACTGACAGTGGTAGTTCCAAGAGATAGCTGGAGGGGGCTTTAGCCCCCCCCCAGTAATTTCCATCATCGCTCTCATTCTTTGATGTGACATCTTTTCAGTCTTAAGTGCTATGCAAATTACAACTTCCAGACTAATCACTTAGACCTTCTGGTACCCTGGGCAAGTTAATAAACTTCTGTAAGTCTCAGTTTCCCCATCTCTAAAATAAGAATGAGATCTACAGCATAGGGTTGTTGTGAATATTAAATGAGATAATGTGTATAAAGCACTTTGCACAGTGCCTGGCATACGGTTGGTACTTAATACATATTTATGGTTTCCTTTCCTTGGAAAAAGCAGTAGTGAGGTAAAGATAGAATCTGAGGCAAAACACATCCATGGAACCCAGCCCTGGCTCGTGCCTCGCCCTTTCTTTCTCTATCCCCCTCCCCCCACCACACAGAGAAGCAAGTTAGCTCAGACTCTGTCCTTCCTGTGGCATGTTCTTAAAGTTCTCCCCAAAACATCCAGGCTTTGGGTGGGGTAGAGAAAGACAGCTGGCCTTTTAGAGACAAGGAAAACGATTTAGGAGGGCAGGGAGTGAGCCTTTCCCAGGCACATGGTTGGTTCCCTGATTCAGGGGCATCCCCAGCATTTCTATACCAGGTTTGCATCACCTGGGCAGACAGGTTTCTACTCTGGGCAATGGTTCCTTGGTGAGAAAGGAGGGGGATGGGAAGGCACCTACAGAATCCTGACCTGTTTCCAGCAAGGATCCACCCTCAGTCAGTCAGTCAGTCAGTCAAGCAGTTGGCCCAAGATTTAGGCTACCCAGAATTTGCACTGGGTGTTGCCCTGTTATCCAGAACAACCTTCTGACAGGGAGAAGAGCTCTCAGATCAAACACGCACACCCATACACACTCACAGCATTCACACTTACACACATGCAGTCTCACTCACAGTCATACAATCACACACACACATGCACAAATACATAACTGACCAGAGCTTACTGTTCTAAATACCTTTCCTTCTTCTCCTCTGTGTCTGCTGCCCTCTGAAGTCCAAAGAAATCAAGGAAAATTAAAGACATATTTGGAAACACACAGGCAGGATCCAACACGGCCCTTAATGGGAAGGTTCGTCCCCAGAATCCCAGACTCGGGAATCCAAATGGAAGTGTATGCAGAACCAGGGCAGTGCCTTGCTGTACCAGATTGTGAATATGCTATTCTACCTGGATCCAATCTGAGTACTATTTATGAAGAGTTCAGTCCTTTCTTGAGTTGAACTGGGCTATGGGAGAAATGGTATATGTGTATGTGTGTATGTGTGTGTGTGTGTAGAAGTGAACAGCAGGCCGGGCGTGGTGGCTTACGCCTGTAATCCCAGCACTTTGGGAGGCTGAGGCAGGTGGATCACCTGAGGTCAGGAGTTTGAGACTAGCCTGACTAATATGGTGAAACCCCATCTCTACTAAAAATACTTTTAAAATAGCCAGGCGTTGTGGCGTGTGCCTGTAGTCCCAGCAACTTGGGACACTGAGACAGGAGAATGGCTTGAACCCAGAAGGTGGAGGTTGCAGTGAGCCACTGCACTCCAGCCTCGGTGATAGAGTGGGACTGTCTAAAAAAAAAAAAAAAAGAAGTGAACAGCAATGTCCAGCTGGAGGGGCAGGGGAGAAGGTTGTGTTGAGATGCACCTGTTGTCTTTTTTTTTTTTTTGAGACAGAGAGAGTCTCGCTCTGTCACCCAGGCTGGAGTGCAGTGGCCGGATCTCAGCTCATTGCAAGCTCCGCCTCCCGGGTTCACGCCATTCTCCTGCCTCAGCCTCCCGAGTAACTGGGACTACAGGCGCCCGCCACCTCGCCCGGCTAGTTTTTGGTATTTTTTTTGGTAGAGACGGGGTTTCACCGTGTTAGTCAGGCTGGTCTCGATCTCCTGACCTCGTGATCCACCCGTCTCGGCCTCCCTAAGTGCTGGGATTACAGGCGTGAGCCACCGCGCCCGGCGCACCTGTTGTCTTAAGATCTTAAGGTCTTACGGTCAAGGCTGAGGTCAAAGAGAAGCCAAGATTCTACTCCGGATCCCCCAGAACCAGACAACCCAGCCTTTCCCCCCTCCCTTTGGTGGCTTTGGGTCACATAGTTTCTGCCCTTCTCCCAGCAGCTGCTGACAGAGAAAGAAGCAGGCACAGACTGACTAGAAGCTTCTGGAGCCAAGGGAGAACACTGCCTTTTCACTCTGTATTCCTCTCACCAGCTGTAGAAGAAAGACACCCGAATTACTTATTTGTCAGGGAAAAAAGGAGGGGCCCTTTAAGAAATGCAAAGGAAGGAGCAGGGGGTAACCCCTCTCCTGTGCCCCCTCCCTCCCAGCCTCTGCCTTCACACCACACACAGACTGCAGAACCACCCAGGTTTTGCCAAGAGGAGTGTCAGGCTGACTGAATTTCAGCTCTCTCTATCTCTGCTCCCTCCTCCTTCTCACTGGTTGCAGCGGGGAAGGAGTCTTGACCTACCCCGGCTCCCCCTCCTAGAGGAACAAACACCCAGCAAGTATACAGGGGGTGGGCAGGACCACCACAGCAGCAATAGAGCTGTGGGCCTTGGGGAGGACCCACGGCAAGTAAAGGGAGGGTGCTAGTGGTGGTGCTGGGCTGTGGGGAGCTAGATGCACGCCAGGGGTCCTGATTTTGAGTCCAGTCCTGACAGACACCTGGGCTCTGGCCCTGGCTCTGACTTGGAGTCAAGGTGACAGAGAGCAGGCAGGAGCAGGACATGGCAACTTACCTCCTAGCTTTCCCTCCAGAGCCCAGAGGGCAGAGGGAGAGGGGGTGGAGGCTGAGCTCAGAACCAAGTTTTCCTGAAAAGCCTCTTTCCTTGTTTGTTTTAGCCCCTCCCAGTCTCTCCCATGCTCTGCTGCAGCTTCCCAACTCTGGGCCAAAGGGCCAGAGAAGAGCCCACTGCCCTCTCTCCCCACTTTTCTTGGGAGCAGGGGAACAAAGCTAAAGCCTAGACCATTCTAGGAAGCTCATCTTCTACAAGGAGTCAGAGGGTGAGTGGTCAAGCTCCTGCAGTCAAACTCACTGTCCTCACTACCCTGTTTACTCCTGTGTCCATATTCTTCATCTTTTTTTTTTTTTTTTTTGAGACGGAATTTCGGTCTTGTTGCCCAGGCTGGAGTGCATTGGCGCAATCTCAGCTCACTGCAACCTCTGCCTCCCAGGTTCAAGCGATTCTTCTGCCTCAGCCTCCCGAGTAGCTGGGACTACAGGCATGCACCACCACGCCCAGCTAATTTTTGTATTTCTAGCAGAGACAGGGTTTCTCCATGTTGGCCAGGCTGGTCTCAAACTCCTGACCACGGGTGATCCACCCGCCTCGGCCTCCCAAAGTGCTGGGATTACAGGCGTGAGCCACCACTGCACTTGACTTTTTTTTTTTTTTTTGAGATGGACTTTCACTCTGTTGCCCAGGTTGGAGTGCAGTGGCACGATCTCAGCTGTCTGCAACCTCCATCTCCTGGGTTCAAGTGATTCTCCTGCCTCAGCCTCCCAAGTAGCTGGGATTATAGGCGCCCGCCACCATGCCCGGCTAGTATTTTTGTATTTTTAGTAGAGATGGGGTTTCACCATGTTGGCCAGGCTGGTCTCAAACTCCTGACCTCAGGTGATCTGCCCACTTCAGCCTCCCAAAATCCTGGGATTATAGGTGTGAGCCACTACCCCTGGCCTCCCATATTCTTTTTTTTTTTTTTTTTTTTTTTTTTTGAGACGGAGTCTCGCGCTGTCGCCCGGGCTGGAGTGCAGTGGCCGGATCTCAGCTCACTGCAAGCTCCGCCTCCCGGGTTTGCGCCATTCTCCTGCCTCAGCCTCCCGAGTAGCTGGGACTACAGGTGCCCGCCACCTCGCCCGGCTAGTTTTTTGTATTTTTTAGTAGAGACGGGGTTTCACTGTGTTAGCCAAGATGGTCTCGATCTCCTGACCTCATGATCCGCCCGTCTCGGCCTCCCAAAGTGCTGGGATTACAGGCTTGAGCCACCGCGCCCGGCCCCCATATTCTTTTTCTCTACCTTTTTGGTGACTTTCATGTTTCCCAGGCATCCATCAATACCATCCCAGGGGCTGCCTGTAGAGAAGGACTTTCTAGATGAAGAAAAACCTCCCTAGAAGCACTGGGCCTGGGGAAGAAGTCAGCAGGAGCAGCAGGTGGCTCAGGCTCCCTCTCCCTTCACTGCCTGAAGAAGTTTCCATCCGCTCCATGTCCCAAGCCCTCTAACATGATAGATCTCCTCTACTTGAGATCTGTTATTACTCATGGGACAGCTGCTCTGAAGGGAAATGCCGGTTGTTTTTTTTTTTTTTTTTGAGACGGAGTCTCGCTGTGTCACCCGGGCTGGAGTGCAGTGGCGCGATCTTGGCTCACTGCAAGCTCCGCCTCCCGGGTTTACGCCATTCTCCTGCCTCAGCCTCCGAGTAGCTGGGACTACAGGCGCCCGCCACCGCGCCCGGCTAGTTTTTTTTTTTTTGTATTTTTAGTAGAGACGGGGTTTCACGGTGTTAGCCAGGATGGTCTCGATCTCCTGACCTCGTGATCCACCCGCCTCGGCCTCCCAAAGTGCTGGGATTACAGGCTTGAGCCACCGCGCCCGGCCCGGTTGTTTTTTTTTTTTTTTTGAGACAGAGTCTCACTCTGTCCCCCAGGCTGGAGTGCAATGGAGTGCAATGACAATCTCGTCTCACTGCAACCTCCGCCTCCCGGGTTCTGGGGATTCTCCTGCCTCAGCCTCCTGACTAGCTGGGATTACAGGTGCCTACCACCACATCTGCCTAATTTTTGTATTTTTAGTAGAGACGGAGTTTCACCATGTTGGTCAGGCTGGTTTTGAACTCCTGACCTCAAGTGATCCACCCGCCTCAGCCTCCCAAAGTGCTGCGATTACAGCCATAAGCCACCACGCCCAGCAATGCTGGCTGTTTCTAACCCCTGTTCAGTATTTCACTTGTTCATCTACCACCTCCCTGTTGGGGGTGGGCAGATGAAACTAGCAATGGACGTCTGACCTTGGGCCAGTCACTTCTCCTAAGCCTCCTGTTCCCCAATAGTAAAAAGAGGGAGGCTTAAGATGATCTACATGTTCCCCTCTGAGTAGTAATCTTCTGTGGAATTCATATTCTACCCTCCAGCACCGAGGGGCAAGGGTGTCACTCTGCCCCCACCCCCTGCCTCACATCTTGCTCATTACTTTAGGATCTCAAAGCACTTTCACTATTAGTTCCCCTCTGTTGTCCTTTTTATTTCCCAGACAAAGGGAAATGACTCACCCCAAAGTCAACTGGAGTGGGTGGAATGGTGTCATACAAGCAAACAGGGAGTCCCTACAGACATCCCTACCTCTGTGGCAACTCCTTCCCCTGGAGGTGTTCTCTCTAGGACGAGTAGAAGGGAAAGGGGGTCACATTTCCTTTCCTTCTCTGGACTTTGCCCCTAAGCAGAGGGCAGCCTAAGCTCCTGACTCCAGGGAAATCTCCCTCCCTGGCTTGTCTCTCTCCCGGTCACCAGTAACCTCAGGACGAGGTCAGTCCCGCAATCACGTGAAGCCCTCACGTTTGCAAGGTTTGCAGAAAGGGCCTCTTAGCTTTGATCTCCCAGAGAGCAGCCAAGCTTGCCAGTCCCTCCCCAGAAATTCACATGCCCCTGCCATACAGGCTTTCTAAACACGCCACCCTGACTCTTCAGCGCACCCCACCCCACTCTCAGCTCCTCCCAGGTCCCGGTAAGCGCTTTGCCAGGCAGAAAGAGGAAAGGCACGCAGTCCGCCCACTTTGTCAGTGGACTACAAATCCCGACAGTCTCGTCGTTGCGCAGACGCACAGAGCTCAACGTGCCGGCTGTTGGAAAAGTGTGTCACTGGGGCACGAGGCGCTCCCTGGGATCACATGGTACCTGCTCCAGTGCCGCGTGCGGCCCGGGAACCCTGGGCTGTTGGCGCCTGCGCAGAGCCCTCTGTCCCAGGGAAAGGCTCGGGCAAAAGGCGGCTGAGATTGGCAGAGTGAAATATTACTGCCGAGGGAACGTAGCAGGGCACACGTCTCGCCTCTTTGCGACTCGGTGCCCCGTTTCTCCCCATCACCTACTTACTTCCTGGTTGCAACCTCTCTCTCTCTGGGACTTGTGCACTGGGAGCTCCAGATTCGCTACCCCGCAGCGCTGCGGAGCCGGCAGGCAGAGGCACCCCGTACGCTGCAGAGACCCGACGCTCCTTGCTACCTTCTAGCCAGAATTACTGCAGGCTAATTCCCCCTACACACTCTCTTTGCTCTTCCCATGCAAAGCAGAACTCCGTTGCCTCAACGTCCAACCCTTCTCCAGGGCTGCAGTCCGGCCACCCCAAGACCTTGCTGCAGGGTGCTTCGGATCCTGATCGTGAGTCGCGGGGTCCTCTCCCCGCCCTTAGCCAGTGCCCAGGGGGCAACAGCGGTGATCGCAACCTCTAGTTTGAGTCAAGGTCCAGTTTGAATGACCGCTCTCAGCCGGTGAAGACATGACGACCCTGGACTCCAACAACAACACAGGTACTGAGATTCCTTTACTATCATCTTTTTCCTGTCACTGTATTCCCACCTCCATCTACGCCTTATAACAAGAGGAACTTTGTAAGGGACCGGGGAGTCCCTTGGCCCGGAGATTTGCTAACATGCTGCGGGGCTTTAATGTGGGATTTCCAGAGTGACTTGTTCGGGCTGGGAATGCTCTCAGAAACGCCCCATCACCACCCCTCAGAGTCCCAAAGCTCCCTTGAGCCTTGAATCTCGGGGCGGGTGGAAATGGAGAGGAGATATGGGTGGTGAAGCGAAAAATTTAGGGGGACTGGGAGCTTTGGAACAGTGCCCCGAAACGGCCCCATCTGTCCACTACCTGCAGCTGTGGTATGCCTGGCCTCAGAAAACGGACCTCCTCCCCTCCTGTCTTCCCCCTCCTCTATTTCCTGCAGGCGCGAGGGAATCTGAGAAGCAGTGGCTCGGGGCTCAGGGAAGGAGGGGCTGGGAGAATCGTTCGGATCTCACTGGGGAATCCTCAGTGACAGGAGGGAGCGACACTTGAGGAGTCCAGAGCGTGGTGCCCAGCCCGAGGGAGGGCACCTACAGGGCCCCGGCCACCGGGAGGGCTCACATGGCTCTAGAGCCGGGCCCACGTGCTGCGTTTGTTTTCATTCAGCAGAAGCCGTGGCCGCCACCCCATTGGTTGTTGCCTCCCGGCCTCGTTACATAATGAGCTCCGCCCCCCCCAGTCGCCCCGGCAACGCGTGTTCCCTTCTCCCCTCCCCTAGGTTGTCCTAGTCCTGCTAGCGTTCGGGGTCCAGCCCACGACCCGGTCGCCGGGGAGAGGCGGGGAGGAGGTGGGGCTACTGCTCTCGATTGACGGGAAGCAAGGAGGGCGGGGCCTCGAGTTCCGGGGTTCCTCGTTGGGGAGCCACGTGCGAGAGGCACACGTGGAGCGGGGACGTGAGGCCGGCTGAGGGCCCAGCTCCCGCCCTGCCCCGCCCCGCCGAGATCTGGGTGAAGCTGGGCTGACTCACCGCCCCCGCCTGCCTCCTTTTCCGGTCCGCCTGCCCGGCCCCCTCCTCCTCATCACCAAAACAAAGTAACATGGAGCCATCTCTGACCTCTCATGGCCTTCTGTTTTACATTCCCTAAAGAGACCTCACCCCTAACCACCCTTGTCACTCCTTTCGCCTTCACTCTTATTTGCACCTACTTCACTGCACTTCATTTAGACTCAGCTTCCCCACATTCCAAATTCTCTGTTCTCCAAGCTTCTTTCCTTAGTTCTGCGAGCACTGTCTTACCCCCATCTCCACCAAACAAGCTGCAGTGTGCCTACAAAGGGCTCCCCAAAGTAACTGCACCGCACACTCATAGCTGAAATGATATTGTCCTTTTTTCTCACGAAAAGGAAAACTGAGACCCAAAGAGGGGAGTTGATGTTCTCTAGGTCACAAAATAAGTTGGTAGTGATGGGTCTAGACCTGGACCTAGACACTTTTGAGTGTGCTCCTCACTTCCACGTTGGAAGCCTCTGCATGAAGGTCTCACTCTTTTGGGGGATGGGTGGATGGGTGAACTAGGTCAACTTCATTTACCGCCACCTAATGATTCCATCCCCCACCTCAGCCCTGAAACCGTGGGAGCTGATCTGTTGTGCAACTATTTTCCAAGGAGCTGGGTTCACCCTGACCAACCTTGAGCTATTTTAGGGCCGCCCTGCCCAGTTTAGTGTGTGTCAGTGGGTGAGCAAGACATGTGCCTCTGCAGACACAGTGGCATGGCATGTGTCAGCTCACACGTGTCCTGGGATCCTCCCTTCTCCCACCCCGCCTGTGGCAGGCCAGTCTAGGTGCTTGGCAGAGGTGTGGCAGGCAGGTCACCTTTTTCTCCTGCTAATACCACGGGAGCACAGCCACCTCGTTGGCAATGTAACCAGAGGGTCAAAGTCCCTGAGTGGCCAGAGAGCCAAGGTCATTGTTACCAGGCTGAGATCTGAAGGGGGAATTTTAGAGCCCTAGGCTGGACAGTTTGTACTTCCACCTCCTGCAACTCGCACCGCGAAGTCCTTTCTGGACACAGAGATAGAGTCCACTGTGGCTCACTCTCTTAGAGGCCAGGGGAACCAGGCGGGCAGATTCCTTCCCTTCAGTTCCTTTAGAGAATATATCTCCCAGACTGGGGGGAATGTGATTGTCTTACTTTTGTAGGATCTGCATTCTCTTTACTATTAGCTAGCTATCTCTCCATGGTCCATGGTTTCATTCCTGGAATGGTCTCAGTATTAAAATCAGCAGCTGGGTTTTTGTTTTTGGAGGACTGGGCACTTTGAATGGCGCTCAGCTGCCCATCCCCCAATCTTCAATTGACAACTAAGTCATTAGTTGCAGTCGATATTCCCAAGGAAGGCATATAGGGAAGGGGGCACATATGCGAGATGCCACAGGGGTCACGCCTCACATTCAAAGCAGAAGCTGAATGTGTCCTGCAAAGGGTTGTGGGTGTTGCTTGGCCATGCCATGTCTACTGTGTGTTGGGGAATTGCTTATTAACTCCAAGATTAGGGGCTCCACACGGTGAACTGAGTGGCTAGCAGTGTTTTGGGCAGACAGGTGGCGATGAGCACAGTGGCACCCTAGGTCCAGAGACATGGCGGCTGACACCCCCTTCCCTTTTGTTCTCCCTCCAGGTGGCGTCATCACCTACATTGGCTCCAGTGGCTCCTCCCCGAGCCGCACCAGCCCTGAATCCCTCTATAGTGACAACTCCAATGGCAGCTTCCAGTCCCTGACGCAAGGCTGTCCCACGTACTTCCCACCGTCCCCCACTGGCTCCCTCACTCAAGACCCAGCTCGCTCCTTTGGGAGCATTGCAGCCAGCCTGAGTGATGATGGCTCCCCTTCTTCCTCATCTTCCTCGTCGTCATCCTCCTCTTTCTATAATGGGAGCCCCCCAGGGAGTCTACAAGTGGCCATGGAGGACAGCAGCCGAGTGTCCCCCAGCAAGAGCAGCAGCAACATCACCAGTGAGTACTTTTCCAGCTGATTCGGGGGAAGGGAAGCAGGCCAGGGCCAGATTGGGAATGGGTTTTTATGTGACACCAGTCTCGCCAGGGCCTATTCTGGCTTCAGGGATTTCTCCTAGAGTGGCACCAGCCCCTCTTCAGCCCCAGTCTTGTCACTCCAGTGCCCCTCAACACTGGAGTTCCTCCTTAGCTTTTCCCTCCCTGGATCTCCAGCCCAGAAAGCCTTCCACACCTCTGGCCACTCAGCCTGGCCTCTCCTGCTCACCTGCTGCCCGTCTCTTTCACAGAGTTGAATGGCATGGTGTTACTATGTAAAGTGTGTGGGGACGTTGCCTCGGGCTTCCACTATGGCGTGCACGCCTGTGAGGGCTGCAAGGTGAGGCGGACTGGGGGTAAGGGCAGGGGCAGGTGGCCCCCTCCCCCGGACACAGAGGCCCAGCCATGACAGAGGTGGTCACTAACCGCCCCTGCCCTCCAGGGCTTTTTCCGTCGGAGCATCCAGCAGAATATCCAGTACAAAAGGTGTCTGAAGAATGAGAATTGCTCCATCGTCCGCATCAATCGCAACCGCTGCCAGCAATGTCGCTTCAAGAAGTGTCTCTCCGTGGGCATGTCTCGAGACGGTGAGGCAGCATCCCCACATCCTCCCCCTTTTTTCCGCCCAAAGTTTCTGAATTAATCTTTTCCTTTAAAAAAGTCACAAATGGAGACACATCATACTGTGAATCACATTTGCACAGGGGATGTCCATCCTTCATCTGCTTGGGTCAACATACACCTCTATCCCATTGGTCCCTCGGGTCACCTCCTACCAACAATCCCTCCTAGGGAAATCCCCTTGATGGGCGTGGCCTTGCTGGTTTTAGTTTTGATGTGAAACCCCAAGCCTTCAGAGCCTTGCCCTTTCAGGAGGAAGGAAGGAAGAGAAGCATGTGAGTGTGGCTGAGAACTTCCTGACGCTGTTCTCATCCTGTTGCAGCTGTGCGTTTTGGGCGCATCCCCAAACGAGAGAAGCAGCGGATGCTTGCTGAGATGCAGAGTGCCATGAACCTGGCCAACAACCAGTTGAGCAGCCAGTGCCCGCTGGAGACTTCACCCACCCAGCACCCCACCCCAGGCTCCATGGGCCCCTCGCCACCCCCTGCTCCAGTCCCCTCACCCCTGGTGGGCTTCTCCCAGTTCCCACAACAGCTGACGCCTCCCAGATCCCCAAGCCCTGAGCCCACAGTGGAGGATGTGATATCCCAGGTGGCCCGGGCCCATCGAGAGATCTTCACCTACGCCCATGACAAGCTGGGCAGCTCACCTGGCAACTTTAATGCCAACCATGCATCAGGTAGCCCTCCAGCCACCACCCCGCATCGCTGGGAAAATCAGGGCTGCCCACCTGCCCCCAATGACAACAACACCTTGGCTGCCCAGCGTCATAACGAGGCCCTAAATGGTCTGCGCCAGGCCCCCTCCTCCTACCCTCCCACCTGGCCTCCCGGCCCTGCACACCACAGCTGCCACCAGTCCAACAGCAACGGGCACCGTCTATGCCCCACCCACGTGTATGCAGCCCCAGAAAGCAAGGCACCTGCCAACAATCCCCGGCAGGGTAACTCCAAGAATGTTCTGCTGGTAAGGGCATGGGGGCGGGCGGGTGCGTTAAGAAGGTCGGGGGGGCTTGGCAGAATGGACTTAGTGGAAGGCAGCTGGGGGCTCCTGGAGGCTGAAGGTGGGGATAGCCTCTTCCCAGGAGAGAATGTCTTGCCTTGCAGTCTGGGCTCTGCCTGGGAATCCCTGATCTCCACCTGGCACCTAATTGCTACTTTATCTGAAAGACCCATCCTCCAGGGCCACAGCCTCTAGCCCAGGCAGAATCTGGGGTCCAGCTCTGCTTGGGACGTCCATCTGACCCAGCCTGGCTGACACTCGCGTCCCTCAATCCTTTCCTCCCCCAGGCATGTCCTATGAACATGTACCCGCACGGACGCAGTGGACGAACGGTGCAGGAGATCTGGGAAGATTTCTCCATGAGCTTCACGCCCGCTGTGCGGGAGGTGGTAGAGTTTGCCAAGCACATCCCGGGCTTCCGTGACCTTTCTCAGCACGACCAGGTCACCCTCCTTAAGGCTGGCACTTTTGAGGTGAGTGACCATTTATGCTTCCTGTTTTTTTTGGTTGTTTGTTTTTTTGAGACGGAGTTTCGCTCATTGCCCAGGCTGGAGTGGAATGGTGCGACCTCCACTCACTGCAACCTCCAACTCCTGGGTTCAAGCGATTCTCCTACCTCAGCCTCCCGAGTAGCTGGGATTACAGGTGCCCGCCACCACACTTGGCTAATTTTTACATTTTTAGTAGAGACAGGGTTTTGCCATGTTGGCCGGGCTGGTCTTGAACTCCTGACCCCAGGTGATCCACCCGCCTTGGACTTCCAAAGTATTGGGATTACAGGCGTGAGCCAGTGTACCCAGCCACTTCCTGGTTTTTTTTTTGTTTTGTTTTGTTTTTTTTTTTTTTTTTTTTTTTTTTTTTGAGACGGAGTCTCGCGCTGTGTCACCCAGGCTGGAGTGCAGTGGCGCGATCTCGGCTCACTGCAAGCTCCGCCTCCCAGGTTCACGCCATTCTCCTGCCTCAGCCTCCGAGTAGCTGGGACTACAGGCGCCCGCCACCACGCCCGGCTAGTTTTTTGTATTTTTAGTAGAGACGGGGTTTCACCATGTTAGCCAGGATGGTCTCGATCTCCTGACCTCGTGATCCACCCGCCTCGGCCTCCCAAAGTGCTGGGATTACAGGCTTGAGCCACCGCGCCCGGCCTTGTTTTGTTTTTTTTAAGACGGAGTCTCGCTCTGTCGCCCAGGCTGGAGTGCAGTGGCCGGATCTCAGCTCACTGCAAGCTCTGCCTCCCGGGTTTACGCCATTCTCCTGCCTCAGCCTCCCGAGTAGCTGGGACTACAGGCGCCCGCCACCGCGCCCAGCTAGTTTTTTTGTACTATTTAGTAGAGATAGGGTTTCACCGTGTTTGCCAGGATGGTCTCGATCTCCTGACCTCGTGATCTGCCCGTCTCGGCCTCCCAAAGTGCTGGGATTACAGGCTTGAGCCACCGCGCCTGGCCCACTTCCTGTTTTGACCTTGGAAAGGATCCAGCAGAAGGCCTTGGTGTCTGGGGTAGGCAGGACCTCTGAAAGGTTTTAGAACCCAGTATCTTTGTCCTTATAGCCTCTGATTGGTGGAAGGGGCTGAGCTGCTCCTGCTGCTGTCTCTGGATGGCTGGGACTTCTGTCATCTCAGCTGGAATTTAATCACAACCCATTACACTGAAATAATGCCTTGGGTACACTGTTGCCCCCATTCTAGATAACAGCAAGTTAACTTTGGTGAATGCCTTGCCCAAGGTCACAGGTAATAACAAAGCTGACACTCAGATTCAGGGTTATTGGATCCCAAAGCCATCCTTCCACCTGGGCTCCCTCATTGCCCATTCAGAAACAACCCCCACTCTACTGAGAAATCGAAGGCAGCACCACTAAACCCTTTGGCAAACTACAGGGGCGATTTGGTCAGTGCTCCTCCCACCCCACCCAGGTTGACTGTTCCAACTCCCCCTCTAGGTGCTGATGGTGCGCTTTGCATCATTGTTCAACGTCAAGGACCAGACAGTGATGTTCCTAAGCCGCACCACCTACAGCCTGCAGGAGCTTGGTGCCATGGGCATGGGAGACCTGCTCAATGCCATGTTCGACTTCAGCGAGAAGCTCAACTCCCTGGCGCTTACCGAGGAGGAGCTGGGCCTCTTCACCGCGGTGGTGCTTGTCTCTGCAGGTAGGTCAGGCTCTCGCCTGACCCGGGGGAGGAGGCAGACGCAGTTCAATTCAACACACCTTTTATGGAGTACCTATTCTATGCCAGGCCCTGCACTGGGCACTGGGGATACAGACATGATTCAGACACAGTCTAGCTTGGGAAACAGACTCATGCCCGACTAATTATAAAACAGTGAGATAAGTGTCACAGTAGAAGCATGAACCAAGGAAGCACAGACAACTATTTCTGCCTGGGGGAGCTGGGGAAGGAGGTGACACTTGAGTTGGGGCCTCAAAGGACAAGTAAGATGTTGCCAGGCAGAGAAAGGGGGAAGGGCATCCCAGGCAGAGGGAACTACACAGCAAAAAGCAAGGGAGCCTGGCCACGTTCGGCCTGTTGAGGAAGGGAAGGTGGTCTTACAGGATGGGAGGTGACCAGCCCTGCTGAGCCCACGCTCCCAGCTTTCAGGCATCTGCTCTCGGGGCAGAGGCCTGTGAGAAGGTACAGCACTCCTTCTCCTTACCCATCGGCCCTCGGGGGGGCTTCAGGGAGAGGCTGCATTGCCTGCCAGGTCCTCGCAGACCTCCGGTTCCTCGTCAGAGGAGCTCGGGGAGTCCGCCTCACTGCTGTCGTCTTCCCCACAGACCGCTCGGGCATGGAGAATTCCGCTTCGGTGGAGCAGCTCCAGGAGACGCTGCTGCGGGCTCTTCGGGCTCTGGTGCTGAAGAACCGGCCCTTGGAGACTTCCCGCTTCACCAAGCTGCTGCTCAAGCTGCCGGACCTGCGGACCCTGAACAACATGCATTCCGAGAAGCTGCTGTCCTTCCGGGTGGACGCCCAGTGACCCGCCCGGCCGGCCTTCTGCCGCTGCCCCCTTGTACAGAATCGAACTCTGCACTTCTCTCTCCTTTACGAGACGAAAAGGAAAAGCAAACCAGAATCTTATTTATATTGTTATAAAATATTCCAAGATGAGCCTCTGGCCCCCTGAGCCTTCTTGTAAATACCTGCCTCCCTCCCCCATCACCGAACTTCCCCCCCTCCCCTATTTAAACCACTCTCTCTCCCCCCCAGCCCTCCCCTGGCCCCCTGATTTGTTCTGTTCCTGTCTCAAATCCAAGAGTTCACAGCTGAGCTGGCTTCTGTGGTGTGTGCTCGTTTGGGGGGTGGGGTGGAAATACTGCCAAGGCTGGGGGGGCCACCTCTCCATCTGGTCAGTTTGTGGGGTGGGTACTCTGCCAGCAGATGGGAGGATATAGGGAAACAGCACACAAGTCTAAGGGGGGTGCCCAAGGGGGTTATTTTCATCATATATTTATTACATAAATATATAGTAAAATAGACGAGCAACAATTACCATAAAAATATCTTTCTTTAAAATCCTGACCCAAAACACAACGGGGTGAAAAATCGCACATAACAGACATACTGATTGTCAATGTGGGGCAGGAGTAGGAGCCCCTCAAGTCACCCCTACCGGTCCCACCCCTCCCTGGGGAAGAGACCTACCTCCTTCCCTGTGTCTGGCCACAACTCCCCTCCCCCCAGCCCAGCACCAGCTTCTCATACATTCAGTAGCGCCTCTGGGCAGTGTCCCCCTCCCCGCTGCCCAGGAGTTCCCAGGGCAGGAGTTACTGTCCTCCTTATGGACGGTGTCTCTTGTCACACGCCCTGCCCTCTCCCAGCTCTGCAGACCCGCCACCAGGAGAAGGGGCAGGGGCTCCTCCCCCACCCTCCCCAAGTCTGAGCAGGGAGGAGGCTGGATGAGGTATGTGTGTTATGAGTGATGGGAGGGGCAATACTGAGATGGAGAGGCGGGTGGTGGGGGCGGGGTAGTGGTCATGGCTCTGGCACCCCCTTGTCCTGGCCTGGCCCCCTCGTCCTATTCCCAGCAACCCGTCCTCCCACCGATACTGCACCTGCTGCTCCACCCTGCCTGCCCTAGTGCCCCGGGCCAATACTGGGGGAGGCATGCTGAGCACCCACATCAAGGCCATCCCCCTCATTAGCACCAATGGCCCCCAGGAGAGGGCCCTGTCCCCCACTTCCACAGCAGGGACTGGGACAGCTGCCGCTCTAGAGCAGGTGCGTGGCACTCCTGAGTCGCCCTGGCTCCTCCCCTACCATGTGTACTCACTCACACATTCACGCAGAGGAACACACACATACACCCCACATCACCGAGGGGGAGGGGAATCACAGCTCATATGATTGGGGAGGGTAGGGGAGTCCCAAGTGCCTATAAGAGGCCAAGGCTCTTCAAGGCCTTTTCTCTGCCGTGTCCATGGCTGAGAATGGGGATGGAGGGGTTGGGGTGGGGATGGAGGGATGGGGAAGACAGCAGACAGGTCAGGAATTCCACTGGGCCCCCAGGCGTGGGAGGAAGGTACAAGAGGGCCTACCCATGGAACTGGAGTAATACAGGAATCAGTACTCCAGGAGAGAGAGAGGATAGAGACAAAGACAGTGCAGGCAGCCCGAGGCCCCAGCAGGGTGGGACAGGAACATGCACAGGTGACAGTGGGTGCTCCTCCAGGCCCTCCACCCCTGTTGGAACACCTGACCGATGGGGAAAGGACAGTGCCCTAACGGGCAGCATAGCATTGCCTTCCCATGTCCGTGTGTGCATGTACGTGTGTGTGTGTGTGTGTGTGTGTGTAGGGGGCTGTGGCAGGCTGAGAGTCAGGGTGGGGTGGCAGGTTCCCCACTGCTTAAGACATTTTTGCCCCAATAGTGCAAAGCGCAGGAAGCCCTGGCACCCCCCCCCCCCACCCCCTGCCCCAATCCCCATGGCTTCCGGGGGCATCTGTGTCCACCCATCCATCCCTGCCGACATGCAGCCCTGAGCCCAGCGCCCTCTGGTCTGCTCTGTCCCACCCCCACCTCCTGCTCCCATGGGAGGACCACCTCCTCGCTCCCTCTCTCCCCTGAGGAGTGGGCGGCAGCCACAGGGAGGGGGAGGAGGGCAGCTCACCCAAGTGCAGACCAACAGAGCACCCTCACCAGGAGGGTGAGAGGGGCTCAAGCCAAAGTCCCTGAATTAGAGAAAAGAAGAGGGGAAGGGGTCCTGGGGCAGAGGGGCAGCTGGCCAAAAGAGCTTTAAAGAAAAAGGAGCACCGACCACCCCCTCCCATGGGGCCCCAACTAAGTGTCACTTATCTAAACACCCCCATTCCGATGCCTGCCCGCCCAGAGTTAGTGCAGTGAGTAGGAGCAGGGGAGAGGGCAGAGGTTAGAGAGAGCCCAGAAGACAGATGGGAAACAGGGAAACAGAGTGCTAAAAGGGTGGAGGGTTCTGGGAGACGCTCACGCACAGCCCTCCTGCCCTCCCCACCACCACCCAATGCAGCAGCATCCGGTTTCTAGCTAATACTGCAGGATATGAGGAGGGTAGGAGCTGGAGCCACAGTTTTTCCTGGGTGGGTGCCAAGGTGTGGAAGGAGGAGGTGGATGGGGAGAGGCCCCTAGGGCTGGGCACTTAAAGGGGAGCTGTGTGGGCAGCAGGGCAGGCTGGTGAGGGGCCAGCTGGCATCCAGCGTGAGAGGTAGATGGAACTCAGCGGGCACGAGTGGCAGAAAGCGAGGACATACTAGGGTTGGGGGGTGCCAAAGGGGCACAGAGGGTGGGGTACGGCAAGGGGGGTGGCCAGGACCCTGTTGTGTTAACTCACAGCTCTGATCGGCAGCCCTACCCTTGGGGCTCTGGTGTGGGGGCATTCCTCTCTGATGTGGGGGAAGGAGGGCAGCTCACAAAGTGCATGGGGTGGTAAAGGGGGGGGTCTCTCCCCTCTGGTCAGCCTCAGTTAATAACTTAATATCATCTCTCTCTATCGCTCGCTCTCTCTTTTTCGTATTTTTCTCTCTGTCTAGTTTTTCTTCATTTGTCTTCTCCCCTTGCTTGGTTTCCAAAGTGCAGTTAGAATGACTATAAATTTTAACCTCCAGGGGAGGAGCCAAGCCAAGCGGTTCTTTGCACCCAGGCATCTGGGGAAGTAGAGAGGCCCTCAGCCTGGAGGGGAGACCTAGGCCAAGGAACTGGGTGGGGGCTCTCTCTTGTGTGTGTAGGGCGTGAGTTGAGGGCACCTTCCCCCAGCCCACATTCCTCCTTCCCCTACAGTCAAGGTGGCTTGTCTCCTCTCAGTCCTCCCACCCTTCCCCTACCTTCTGAGAGGACGGGGTCCTGGGAACTGCAGGACACGGCTCCCCCAGCCTCCCACACTGTCCTTTCCATAGCAAGTTCATTTGTTTGCCCTGTCCCAGGGCTGGAGGTCTGAGGAGGGACCTGGGCAGTGCGGGTGTGTGTGTGGGAGCTGAATCTATCCAAGGACGAGAGGAAGGAGAGAAGGGGTGTGGGGGGGTCTCCCTCAGCCCCCAGCTCTGCCCCTTCTCTCCAGGCTCCTCCCCACCAGCTCCGCACACCCTCTGGCCGCCTGAGGCTTTAGACTTCCTGATCCTCAAAGACCTCGAGGAAGAGTGGGGGGAAGAGTTCGGTGGGGCACTCGACTTTCATGTGGAGGAAGCGGCTGGCGTGGCAGGCCCCGATCATGCGGAGGTCAGTCACCTTCATCAGCAGCTTGGGCCAGAAGTGCGGAATGTTGTGTTTGCGGTGGTTGACGTAGTGCTCGAACGCCAGCAGGTACGCCTCCTGACTCTTCTCTATCTTGTCCACACACAGCAGGCCCGAGCGGTCTGTGGGAGAAGAGGGGCGTGAGGGGCGTGGGGTCGGCCGAAGGCGTGGAGGTGGGAAGGGTGAGGTGTGGGGCGGGGGAAGAAAGGACTAGAGGGGAGATAGAAGCGGAGAGGATGGGGGAGGGGAGGGGAGAAGCTCCCCCTGAGGGACATGGGCAGGAGAAGCGCAGGCAGAGGGAGGCAGCTGGGAAGTGGAGAGGGCCAGGGGGGAGCTGGGGGGATGGGGCAACGCAAGGAGGACAGAGGGACAGGCCGGGGGCTGGGGCAGAGAGAGGAGCCTTGGAGAGGGGAGGACTGGGGTTGGTGGTTAGAGAGGTAGGGTGCTTATGGGGGTAGGGAGGGGACTGAGGGGTAAGAGATGGGACTGGGGGACAGAGGAGGGATGGGGGATGGAAGGTGGTTGAGAACAAAGTGGGGAGTGGGGAACAAAGGGGAATGCAAGTGACAGAGGATGGGGGCAGAGAGGAGGAAGGAAACAAAGACAGGAAAATGCACAGAACAGGGATGGGGAGGCAAGGGGAACAAGTGAGAAGTAGGTGGGTGACAGAGCAAGGGACAGGGGACAGGGGATGGCCTAGGTGACAGAGAGGTAGCCCGGAAGAAGATTCAGGAGGGAGTTGAGCAACAGGCCCAGGGTCCAGCCAATCTCTGGGACCTCTGGAAGCTTCTGAGCCCTCCCGGCCAATCAGCAGGTACCTGTTGACATTAGCAGCACAGCCTGCAGCAGAGCCACTTCCGTGTCATCCAGGTTAAAGGCAGAGAGTGACTTGCCCAGTTCAAAGATGGCGTCGGAGACTACGCCCAGGCCGCCATTCTTGAGCTGCTCCCGCTTGACGGCCATCTCCCCACTCAGCGTCAGGGTGTCACTCTCAGGGTCGTAGCGGACAGCCGCCCGCAGGGACATGATCTCCATGCAGCACCCCTTCAGGAGGATGATCTGGTCTTCGCAAGGCAGCTGTGGAGAGGCAGGGCCACAGGAGCACTCAGCATACCCCTCCCCGTGTCCTTGAGTCTCCCCTAGAGTGTCCTCCGGGAGCAGTGAGGCGGGCGAGGCCCCCATGGACCCTGAACGGCTGACCTTGTGTTGGGCCACATGCATGCCCTATTTCATTTAAGCCTCACAATTATGCCTGTGAGACCCAGCATGGTGGCTCATGACTATAATGCCAGCACTTTGGGAGGCCAAGGTGGGCGGATCACTTGAGGTCAGGAGTTCGAGACCAGCCTGGCCAACATACATAGTGAAACTCCATCTCTACTAAAAATACAAAATTAGTTGGGCATGGTGGCACACGCCTGCAGTCCCAGCTACTCGAGAGGCTAAGGCAGGAGAATTGCTTGAACTCAGAAGGTGGAGGTTGCAGTGAGTGCAAATCATGTCACTGCACTCCAGCCTGGGCGATGGAACGAGACTCCGTCTCAAAAAAGAAAAAAAAAATTATGCCTGTGAGTTAGTGCCCATCATTATCCCCAGCCCACTCCAGATGAGAACACTGAGGCACAGGGGATGGAGGTAACTCGCCCCAGGTCACATGGCTAGTAGGGCAGCCTGTCTCCAGCACTAGTGCTCTGGAAAATGAGAACTTTCAGGCTGCCTGGAGTTGGGTGGCCGCATAGACTTGAGGGATGAGGGGCTTCGGAGGGGAGCACTTGGAGCTGGCTGACTTCTTAGAGCAGTTAGACCTTGGTGTGTCTGTGTACTGGGTCTGTATGTGTCTGTGTGTATCTGTATACGTGTGTGTGTGCTGGGAGGGTGTGTCTGTGTATGTATTTGCATGTTTCTGTACTAGGGGTGTGTGTGTGTGTACGTATCTGTGTCTGTATGCTATGTGTGTGTCTCCGTGTGTGTGGGGGGGTGTGAATGTGCCTGTGTACTAGGTGTATGTGTGTCTATATGTGTGTGTGTGTGCTGGGTGTATGTGTGTCTATGTGTCTGTGCTAGGGGTGTGTGTGTGCACGCTAGGTGTGTGTCTGTGTCTGTGTGCTAGGTGTGTATCTGTGTATGTGTTTGTGTGTATGCCTATATGCTGTGTGTGTCTGTGTGTGTCTGTATCTATGTGTGTGTCTGTGTGCTAGGTTGTGTGTGTGCCTGTGTGCTGGGTGGGTGTGTGTGCTAGGTGTATATGTGTGTGTGTGTGCGCGCGCGCTAGATGTGTGTGTCTGTATGTGTCTCTGTGTGTGTGTCTATGTACCTGTGTGTCTGTTTGCTAGGTGTGTGTGTGTGTGCCTGCATGCTGGGTGTGTGTGTGTGTGTGTGTCTGTTTGCTAGGTGTAATGTCTGTGTGTGTCGATGTATCTGTGTGTGTGTGTGCTAGGTGTGTGTGTGTGTGCGCCTGTGTGCTGGGTATGTGTGTCTGTGTATGTATCTGTGTGCTAGGTGTGTGTCTGTGTCTACATGTGTGCCTGTGTGCTGGGTGTATATGTGTGTGTGTGTATGTATCTGTGTGCTAAGTGTCTGTGTGTGTGTGTCTTCATGTGTGCCTGAGTGCTGGGTGTATGTGTATATGTGTGTGTGTGTGTATGTATCTGTGTGCTAGGTGTGTATGTATGTGTCTGCATGTGTGCCTGAGTGCAGGGTGTATGTGCATGTGTGTGTGTGTGTGTGTGTGTGTGTATCTGTGTGCTCGGTGTGTGTGTCTGTGTATGTATCTGCATGTGTGCCTGAGTGCTGGGTGTATGTGTATATGTGTGTGTCTGTGCATGTATCTGTGTGGTAGGTGTGTCTGCGTATGTATCTGCCCGTGTGCCTGAGTGCTGGGTGTATGTGTATATGTGTGTGTCTGTGTATGTATCTGTGTGCTAGGTGTGTGTGTCTGTGTATGTATCTGCATGTGTGCCTGAGTGCTGGGTGTATGTGTATATGTGTGTGTCTGTGTATGTATCTGTGTGCTAGGTGTGTCTGTGTATGTGTCTGCACGTGTGCCTGAGTGCTGGGTGTATGTGTACATGTGTGTGTCTGTGTGTCTGTGTATGTATCTGTGTGCTAGGTGTGTGTGTCTGTGTATGTATCCGCACGTGTGCCTGAGTGCTGGGTGTATGTGTATATGTGTGTATATGTGTGTGTGTGTATGTATCTGTGTGCTAGGTGTGTTTGTGTATGAGTCTGCATGTGTGCCTGTGTGCTGAGTGTGTGTTGACCTACGGGAATTGCTCCTTGTCCAGAGAGCCTCAGATGAGCCTGTGCTGGGTGACCGGGGGAGAAGGTTTCCCTCCAGCACAGCACCATGTCTCTCCTCCCTTCTGCCACTCACCTCGGAGAACATGGGCAGTTTTTTGGCAAAGTCCACCACACGGGTGATGGCCGGGGTGATGATCTTGGTAAACTCGCTGAAGGCTTCCAGGTCCACCTTGTCTCCGTCCGGCATGGAGACGATGGGTGACTGGCCAATGTCATCGGGCTAGAGAGAAAGACAGGGGTCAGCTGGGGCTGCAGACCCCTTTCAGCCTCTCACTGAGGCTGCCTGCCCACCAGGGGGAGCTCCAAGGCAGCTTGGGGAAGAAGGGCCGCAAGTGCCTGAGTCCCAGCCCCAAAGCTTTTCCTTCACCTTGAGCAGAGGATAGACCAGAGCCAGAGTCAGATACAATGGTAACAACAGTAGTAGCAGCTATAATGACTAAATACTTAATATATGATCAGGCATCAGGCTACATGTTTTACATGTCTTATTTCATCCTGACCGTAATGCTAAAAGGAATAATTATAATAATCACCATTTCACAGATGTGGAAACTAAGGCACGGGGCAGCTAAGTAATAAGGTTAAAGTCATATGACCCGCAAGTGGTAGGACCAGGGTTTGAACTTAGGCAGTCTGACTGCTGACTGTTATACATCTGCTTGAAATCAGAGCCCGTGCCCTTAACAGTGCACTGTGCCACCCTCTGGCATGCTCCACCATGAACCAGGAGCTGGTTTTCTGCCTTCCTTCACCACACAGAGTCAACTGTCCATCTCCTCCCAAACCAACCATTTTTTTTGAGAGAGGGTCTTGCTCTGTTGCCTGGACTGGAGTGCAGTAGTATAATCATGGCTTACTGCAGCCTCGACCTCCTGGGCTTAGGGGACCCTCCTGCCGCAGCCTCCCGAGTACCTGGGACCACAGGCACACACCACCATGCCCAGCTAATTTTAAAATTATCTGTAGAGAGGCTGAGCACAGTAGTTCACACCTGTAATCCCAGCACTTTGGGAGGCCGAGGCAGGCAGATTACCTGAGGTTGGGAGTTCCAGACAAGCCTGACCAACATAGAGAAACACCATCTCTACTAAAAATACAAAAATAGCCAGGCATGGTGGTGCATGCCTGTAATCCCGGCTATTTGGGAAGTTGAGGCAGAAGAATCGCTTGAAGCTGGGAGGTAGAGGTTGCGGCAAACCAAGATTGCGCCACTGCATTTCAGCCTGGGCAACAAGAGCAAAACTCCATCTCAAAAAAAAAAAAAAAAAAAATTATTCGTAGAGGCTAGGCATGGTGGCTCACACCTTGTAATCTCAGCACTTTGGGAGGCCAAGGCAGGCAGATCACTTGAGATCAGGAGTTCAAGACCGGCCTGGCCAACATGGTGAAACCCTGTCTCTACTAAACATACAAAAATTAGCCAGACATGGTGGCGGCTGCCTGTAATCCCAGCTACTCAGGAGACTAAGGTGGCAGAATCGCTTGAACCCAGGAAGCAGAGGTTGCGGTGAGCCGAGATCATGCCACTGCATTCTAGCCTGGGTGAGAGTGAGACTCCGTACCAAAAAAAAAAAAAAAATTATTCATAGAGGTGGGATCTCTGTATGTTACCCAGACGAACTCCTGGGCTCAAGCGATCCTCCCACCTTGGTCTCACAAATTGCTGGGATTACAGGCATGAGCCATTGCATCTGGTCCTGAACTAATCATTTACTTAGCCACTAGCTTGACCAGGGCCTAACACAATGCCTGGCACCCAGCAGGCACTCAAAAATACTGTGACATAACTGTATCCTTACCCTCTCCTCCCAGTCACTAGGGGCAGGAAAAAGAAGCAAGGTCACCCTTGCTCCCTGGAAATTCAATGAGGAAGGCAAGGCCCTGTCCTCATGGAGCTCCCAATTGGATGGAGTAGACAGGGTCCAGACA
Organism: Theropithecus gelada; assembly: GCF_003255815.1. Classification (NCBI taxonomy): domain Eukaryota; kingdom Metazoa; phylum Chordata; class Mammalia; order Primates; family Cercopithecidae; genus Theropithecus; species Theropithecus gelada. Next base: position 28,091,136 of record NC_037684.1, on the reverse strand, counting down.
GCAAGGACACAAACGCAAGTGTATAAAATCTGGACAGCAAAAGTGGGAAGAGTATGTATTTTGGGTTGGATTACACTAAGAAGACTTCCTGGAGGAGACAGGACTCTGAGCTCACTCTCCTCTCCCTGCCACCTGGCTGCTGCTCTCCCCATGCCCCCTTTCTCCTTACCAGGAATTTCCGCCTCTGTTTCCAATGGCTGCCCTGGGCATTGGTGCTGCGATGGGCCTCTGTGGCAATGTGGATCAGATCCCACTCTTCAGGAGTGGGTTCTGGTCGCTGCTGCAGTGATCGGATCATCTCCTCCTTCCGCCGCCGCTCCCGGTTCTGCTCAATCAGCTTACGCTTGGCCACCCGCTTCGAGTCATCTAGAACCACTGTCAACAGATAGGCACAAGGTCCGATGCATGGCACCCTCCACCCCCTTTCCATAATGCTCCCGGAAACTATTCTTCCTAGAGTACAGGTTAGGGAAACCGAGGGCCATGGAGGCTAAGTGACTTCCCAAATCACCTAGCAGTTGGGCAGCACAACCTGGATCATGATTAATCCCCGGGACCATGTCAATAACAGTTTGGGCTGATCCAGATGAGTATCATGTTCTGGTCTATCGGGTTATGGTGATGGTGGTTACTCCAAGATCCTGCCACCCAATCCCCAGCCAATGGAAAATGCCCTGTCTCATCTAGAAGTGGGGTGCCTTCGCTGGGAGTCAAGAACAATGTGCTAGAGTGGGTGCCCAGGAGCTCTTTCTACCAAACAACTCCTCTAAGGCCCTCGAGTGTTGTAAGGCAGGTAGGCACTGGGGCCCACACAGGGATCCTGTTTCCTTTGACGCAGGAAGAAGGGCAGCAGGAACCAAGACACTGAACCTTCTGCCCTCAGCCTGACCTAGACTGGATTGCCACTCTGCCCTGTGGGCCCTGAGGGCACGCTGGAAGGGAGCTGCCCTCCTGGAACTCATCCCCACCCCAGGCCACCTGGCTCTATTCCCCCCACCCCGGCCCCTTACAGTCCATGGCCATGCCCACGGCGATGCACTTCTTGAAGCGGCACAGCTGGCACTGATTTCGGGTGATCTTGTCAATGACACAGCAGCTGTCATATTTGCAGGAATAAGTGGGATGGAGGTTCTTCTGGATTGTGCGGCGAAAGAAGCCCTGGGGTAGGGGGAGATGGAGCAGGCTGTGATCATGACATGGCTTCCCCTTTCTGAACCAACCATGCAGTTTACTGGGGGTCAGGGGTGGAGAGCAAGGAAGGTAAGATCAGTGAGGGGACCTGGCATCCTCCTGACACCACAAGTCCAAGATTACTGGGCTTGAGGACCTGAGAAATACATGCCCTCAGCCCCAGGCTGCTGAGGGGTTGGGGGTGCCTGGGTAGTGTTCGTGGCATGATGGTAGTGATCGTAGGAATGATGACTAGAACAGACAGCTTTGAACTGGGGATAATGTGAGGCCTTAAGGAATAGCAGCTTTGGAAATCCAAGTCGTGGGGCTCGGTGGCTCATGCCTGTAATCCCAACACTTTGGGAGGCCGAGGCGGGCAGATCAACTGAGGTCGGGAGTTGGAGACCAGCCTGACCAACATGGAGAAACCCCATCTCTACTAAAAATACAAAATTAGTTGGGCGTGAGGCCGGATGCTGTGGCTTATGCCTGTAATCCCAGCACTTTGGGAGGCTAAGGTGGGTGGATCACAAGGTCAGGAGTTCAAGACCACCCTGGCCAACATGGTGAAACCCCATCTCTACTAAAAATACAAAAATTAGCCAGGCATGGTGGTGTGCGCCTCTAATCCCAGCTACTCAGGAGGCTGAGGCAGAGAATTGCTTGAACCTGGGAGGCAGAGGTTGCAGTGAGCCGAGATTGCGCCATTGCACTCCAGCCTGGGCGACAGAATAAAACTCTGTCTAAAAAAAAAAAAAAAAAAAAAAAAAAAAAAGGCTAGGCACAGTGGCTCACGCCTGTAATCCCAGCACTTTGGGAGGCCGAGGCAGGTGGATCACGAGGTCAGGAGATCGAGACCATCCTGGCTAACATGGTGAAACCTCATCTCTAGTAAAAATACAAAAAATTAGCCGGGCATGGTGGCAAGCGCCTACAGTCCCAGGTACTCGGAGGCTGAGGCAGGAGAATGGCATGAACCCAGGAGGTGTAGCTTGCAGTGAGCCGAGACTGCGCTACTACACTCCAGCATGGGCAACAGGGCAAGACTCCATCTCAAAAAAGAAGAAAAAATTAGCCAGGCATGGTGGCACATGCCTGTAATCCCAGCTACTCGGGAGGCTGAGGCAGGAGAATTGCTTGAACCCGGGAAGAGGAGGTTGTGGTGAGCCAAGATTGTGCCATTGCACTCCAGTCTGGGCAACGAAACTCTGTCTCAAAAAAAAAAAAAAAGGAAATCCAATCCAAGTAAAACCTCATTTTCCATCGTGCTAAATGACTCTAAAAACAACACTGACCCAAAAACCATTCTCATATATGTTGCCTGTTGTCCATGCAGGTGGAATTCATAAAACAGGGGAACCAAAAAAGTCAAGGAAAGGGACTGAATATGAACTCTAGTAGGGGAAGAGAAAAATTTCAATTCTCTACATTGGTATTCACTTTTATTTTTTTAATTTAAATTTTTTTTTTTTTTGAGACGAAGTCTCACTCTGTCACCCAGGCTGGAGTGCAGTGGCACGATCTTGGCTCACTGCAACCTCCGCCTCCCAGGTTCAAGCAATTCTCCTGCCTCAGCCTCCTGAATAGCTGGGATTATAGACGCCTGCCACCACGCCTGACTAATTTTTGTATTTTTAGTACAGATGGGGTTTCACCATGTTGGCCAGTCTGGTCTTGAACTCCTGACCTCAGGCGATCCACCCACTTCGGCCTGCCAAAGTGCTGGGATTACAGGCGTGAGCCACTGTGCCCAGCCCCACCTTTATTTTAAAGGAAACACTTCAAAAATCAAGATGATTCCAATAATATGAAGAATTAGTATTTTTTTCACATTTACAATGTGTCAATCACTTAGTAAAGATAAGCCTTGCTGGCCAGGCACAATGACTCACACCTGTAATCCCAGCATTTTGGGAAGCCGAGGCAGGCAGATCACTTGAGGCCAGGAGTTCAAGATCAAGACCAGCCTGTCCAACATAGTGAGACTCCACCTCTACTAAAAATACAAAAATTGGCCAGGGTTTGTGAGGTGCACCTATAGTCCCAGTTATTCTGGAAGCTGAGGTGGGAGGATTGCTTAGGATTGCTTGAGCCCAGGAGGTCAAGGCTGCAGTAAGCTGATTGCACCACTGCACTCCAACCTGGGTGACAAGAGACCCCATTTCAAAAAAAAAAAAAAAAAAAACAAGAAAACCTGCAAAAGATAAGCTTTGTCTTTCATGGAACATCACTCTGAACCCTCTGGACAACCCTGTGAGGTAGGAACTGTTACTGCCTCCACTTTGCAGACAAGGAAACTGAAGGTTAGCGAGATGAAGCAATTTGCCCAAAGTCATGTGGCCAGTGGGTAGCAGAGTCAGAACTGAGCCTCAGGTATGGGACACCAAGGTCTGAGCTCTCAGATTCCAGGGGGCATTAAAATCACCAAAGGCAGCTGAGCATGTTGGCTCATGCCTATTATCCCAGCACTTTGGTTTGGAGGCTGAGGTGGGTGGATCACAAGGTCAGGAGTTCGAGATCAGCGTGGCCAACATCGCGAAACCTCGTCTCTACTAAAAGTGAAAAAATTAGCCAGGTGTGGTGGCAGGCGCCTGTAATCCCAGATACTCAGGAGGCTGAGGCAGGAGAAGTGCTTGAACCTGGGAGGCAGAGGTTGCAGTGAGCTGAGATCACGCCACTGCACTCCAGCCTGGGTGACAGAGCAAAACTCCGTCTTGAAAAAAAAAAAAAATCACCAAAAGCACCTACCAAAGATGCAGATTCCTGGGTCTCACCCCAGAACTACAAAATCAAACTCTCCAAGGGTAGGGCCAAGGCATCTCTGTCTTTTCAGGGTGCTTCCCTGGGACTCAGATGTCCATAAGAGTAAAAGATCCTTTCTCTATGCTACACTGTTTGTATTGCTTCCAGGATTGTATTGCCACTGCTAGGGAACTCTAAATCCCTTATGGTCTTGGCTTGGTTGACACCAAGAAACAGAGAGAAACTTCAAGCCTTAACCTTTTTTTCCTTTTTTATTTGAGACAGGGTCTTGTTCTGTCACCCAGGGTAGAGTGCAATGGCGTAATCATAGCTCACAGCAGCTTGGACCTCCCAGCCTCAAGTGATCCTCCTACCTCAGCTGCCTGAGTAGCTGGGACCACAGGTGTGCGTGCACCACCATGCCTGGCTGCTTTTAACATTTTTTTGTAGGGACAGGGTCTCACTATGTTGCCCAGGCTGTTCTTAAACTCCTGGGCTCAAGCAATCCTCCCGCCTTGGCCTCCTAAAGTGTTGGGATTACAGGCGTGAGCTACCATACCTGGCCTTTAACATATAAATAATTCTGTTTCTTTTTTTTTTTTTTTTTTTTGAGACAGAGTATCGCTCTGTCACCCACGTTGGAGTGCAGTGATGCAATCTCTGCTCTCACTGCAAGCTCCATTTCCCTGGTTCAAGAGATTCTCCTGCCTCAGCCTCCCAAGTAGCTGGGATTACAGGCATGCATCACTACACCCAGCTAATTTTTGTATTTTTAGTAGAGACAGGGTTTTACCATGTTGGCCAGGCTGGTCTCAAATTCCTGACCTTACTCATTCATTCATTTGCTCATTCATAACCCCTTCTCTGTCACTCACAGGAAAATTGCCGAACCTATCTGAGTCTCAGTTTCTTCATCTATAAAAAAATGGGGATAATCATTTTATCTACCTGATAGCACTGTTGGGAGAATTAAATCAGATAATTCACTTGAAGTGTTGAAAACAATGCAACCTCAGGTGATCTGCCTGCCTTGGACTCCCAAAGTGCTGGGATTTAAATAATTCTGTTTCTTGGAAGGCCTTGAATTTTTAGGAGGTGATCCTGGAAAGGCTATCCAGGCTGAAATGATCAAAGTGAAATCTAATTAGGCCTCTCAAGCACTTTAGGAGGCAGAGGTAGGCAGATCACCTGAGGTCAGGAGTTCGAGACCAGCCTGGCCAACATGGTGAAACCCTATCTCTACTAAAAATACAAAAATTAGCCGGGTTTAGTGGCGGGTGCCTGTAATCCCAGCTACCCAGGCTGAGGCAGGGAAAACTGCTTGAACCCCGGAGGCGGAGGTTGCAGTGAGCCAAGATTGCACCACTGCACTCCAGCCTGGGCAACAGAGCAAGACTCCGTCTCAAAGAAACAAAACAAACCAAAACAAAACAGTAAGGCCTCCCAAAGTCTATGACCTTGTTGTCCCCTCTGCCAGGAAGAACCTGCTGTCTTCTTCTCCTCTGTGCTCCCAGCTCCCACTACACCCCCAGCACTGGCTCTTGCTCTTTCAGGTGCATTGGAAACACTCCAGGATTCTGTTAAAAGGAAGATCCCTGGGCTCCACAAAAGGGCTCTGAGCGAGTAGGGTTAAGATGAAGCCTGGGCAGGCCGGGTGCGGTGGCTCACGCCTGTAATCCCAGCACTTTGGGAGGCCAAGGCAGGCGAATCACAAGGTCAAGGGATCGAGACCGTCCTGGCCAAAATGGTGAAACCCCATCTCTATTAAAAATATAAAAACTAGCCGGGCATGGTGGTGGGCACCTGTAGTCCCAGCTACTCGGGAGGCTGAGGCAGGAGAATCGCTTGAACCTGGGAGGTGGAGGTTGCAGTGAGCCGAGATCATGCCATTGCACTCCAGCCTGGGCGACAGAGCAAGATGCCGTCTCAAAAAAAAAAAAAAGATGAAGCCTGGGAATCTGCATTTTAACTAGTAGGGCAGATGGTCCACGAACCACATTTTGAATAACACTGATGTTTGCTGATGTTTGTTTCAAGTTGTGTCTCTCTCTGACAGGCTGTGAGCAGCTTGAGGGCAGGGTATGTACTACACTCTCACACCTAATAATACACTGAATGAATGGGTGATGGCTGGCATTTTTTATTAAATGCTTCTTATGGGCGTGGCACTGTTTTATTTTTTATATTTTGTTATTTTATTTTGAGACAGAATCTTGCTCTGTCACCAGAGCAAGTGGTGCAGTGGCACCACCACCGTTCAATGCAGCCCTGACTTTCTGGGTTCAAGCAATCCTCCCACCTCAGCCTCCTGAGCAGCTGGGACCACAGGCATGTGGCACCACACCCAGCTAACTTCTTTAATTTTGGAGAGTCAGGGTCTCACTGTGTTGGCCAGGCTGGTCTCAAACTCAGGGGATCAAGGGATGCTCCCACCTTGGCCTCCCTCCCAAAGGGCTGGGATTTTAGGCATGAGACACAGCACCTGGTGGCACTGTTTTCAACACTTCAGGTGAATTATTTCATTCTCCCAACAATGCCATAAGGTAGAGAGAATGATTATCCCCATTTTATAGATGAAGAAACTGAAACTAAGGCTCAAAGAAGTTAGGCAATTTTCCTGTGAGTGGCAGAGGAGGAATTATGAATGAGCAAATGAATGAATAAGAGAAGAGAAAATAGCTAGGCACGGTGGCTCACTCCTGTAATCCCAGCATTTTGGGAGGCCGAGACGGGTGGATCACCTGAGGTCAAGAGTTTGAGACCAGCCTGGCTAACACTGTTGGTGAAACCCCGTCTCTACTAAAAATACAAAAAAATTAGCTGGGTGTGGTGGTACATGCCTGTAATCCCAGCTGCTCGGGAGGCCAAGGTAGGGGAATCGCTTGAACCCAAAGGTGGAGATTGCAGTGAGCCAAGATCACGCCACTGCACTCCAGCCTGGGCAATGAGAATGAGACTCCGTCTCAGGGAAAAAAAAAAAAAAAAAAGTGATGACCTAACAGGGGGGCTTTAGGTGACACAGGGAGTAAGACGGGGGCTCAGGTGGCAGGGGAGGGGCAGGAGGTAGCTTCCATACCTTGCAGCCCTCACAAGTGATACAGCGGTAGTGATAACCAGTTGCTTTGTCCCCACACACGACACACTGCTCGTCTTTGTCCAGGTAACTAGGGATATACCCTGGGAGGAAGGAAAGGATGGAGGAAGGCAGGCATGGCTTGAAGTCCCAGCAGAGGGGCTCTCACACTTTTCCCCATCCCTCAACTTTTTGTTTCTGGCCCCTCTCCTAGCCCAGCCTCCCTGGTAGAATCCTAGAGAGATGGGAGGTGAACCTGTCCATCCTCTGCCCTAAGAGTATGAAGAATCTCAGTTCTTCTGACTACCCACTCAGGGCTTTCTTCTTGCTCTATCTACAAGGCAGAGGATGGTGGAGAGGGAAAAATAAATCTCAGCAGCTCACTGGGGATAACACAGCCCCTCAGTCCTTCAGCTCAGGCCCTGATTCTGGTGGGGCCTCAGATGAGAGTACTAGGGGGAGGGAAGAGGCCTTCCTGACCTAATCCACCCTCAAAAGCTGGGCACATCCATCATCACCTTTCTCAGCCCCAGACAAGTCCATCCCAAGCCCTCTAGGAAGCTCCCCCCAGGGAACACAGGAACTACTGTTCCACATCCAGGTCCGGAGGGAGCCCTGGCTGGGTTTGGTGGGGTTGGGGACGTGGAGAAGGGGCACGCACAGCCAGCCTCACCTGACATGCTGGTTTTCAGGGAACATTGGCCGTTCTTTCTTTTTCGCTTTCCATCTGGTGACCTGGCACTGGATGGGGGCAAAGTGGGCAGAATCACAGAGCAGTCTTCGGGTGGCCCCTTTCTCATCCGAGAGGCTTATACGATCCCCCCCAGGCCTGATTCTTTCCATTTTGTGTCCTCATTCTACCTCCCACCCCCAGGGTCAGCTGACAATGCTTAAAAGGGTCCAGCTATCTGGAATTTGCAGGGGAGAGAGATAAGGGGCTTGGCTGTGGCACAAGCATGTTCTAGAGCCCCAACACACACACATTCACCCTGAAGCAGAAGACCTGAAGCACCCACAATCCGCAGGACATCCTCATCTTTCAGTACACGACAAATACGCTGGAAGAATTCTCAGGATATGCTTAAAGCTATGTAACCTTTAGAACACACACATACATATGCAACATAACACCGGCGCAGATGAATAACCATGCAGCTTTCACTATAAACCCACGGGTGGTGAGTATGCACCAGGGCTGACATATCTGTGAAATTTTCAGGGCATTCTTAAATGTGCTATACAACCTCTAGGATATGGCCCGGTGTTACACAACACTCTGCACAGGCACCTCATAAAACCACCCTCATCCCGCCAGTGTGCACGTGTTGCTTGAGCTCCAGGTCATACATACATGCTAAATAACCCACAGCAATGGAAAACACTAGAGTCACCCCCTGCACAGCCTCCATTTAACAGAGCAGCAAACTGAGACCCTACTTGTGCCTGGTGACACCATGAGCTGGAGTCAGAGCCAGGACTGAGCCCCTCTGTGCAAGGTATTATTAGCAACCCTCAGCCACTGCACATATATGTTGCCAGACTCTCCACATACATGTTACATAACCTCAGTGCACACAGGTTACATAAACCCTCTACATGCATGCAAGGATTGTATAAGCTTCCGCACCCACCCTGTGTGTGGCATGTTGCAGGCCCCTTCCTCCTGGAGCCGGATGCAGCTCCCAACACACTGACACAGTGACCTTGGCCAGGGTCACAGTCACAGACAGTTCTGTGCTCCACGCCCCCTGGGGATTACTCCCGTCTACTTCCTACGAGGCTGAAAGGTCAGGTCTCCCTCACGCCTTCCAGAAGGTTGGGTGCAGGGGAACTCAGGCCACCTAGGTCCCAGTTGAGCTGGCAGCTTCAGGAGTTACCACCAGACTCACAGCCTCTGAGTGCAGTCCTAGAGATAGCCACAAGGTGGCGCATAGACATGGGGGAGGGGAAGACAATGGGGGAGGGGCTGCAGTCTTAGGGGACTAGGAACTGGCATTCCTGCCTTTCTCCAAGCCTTAGGAGCAGACTCTTGCAGACCCACAGAAGCCTAAGCTGGGAGACACAGGGGCTGCCAGTGACAGCCACACAGCTACAGGCCAGATCGTCCTCAGAGTCCTTCCTGCGGTGAGGCTTTGGGGAAGGGGGGCTATCCCATGCCCTGCCGAGCTGTGAGTTCCATCTACTTCCTCTACCCTTCAGGGACCCAGTTGTGGGCCTTAGGGCTTTGCCTGGCCAGGCCTCTGGCTTCCTGGCTCGGGATCTGATCTCCTAGGAAACAGTCAGCCACACTGCTCCCCGGAGCACCCCTACCCCCACCCTCTCCTTGGCCATAGGCACAGGCTGTACCCAGCTCCCAGGGCACCGTGCCAACTGGGACAAAGCTCTGTGCCACTTGGAGCTGATGGAAAAGGCAGAGACCCTCTGGGCTCCTCCAGGGCAATGCAGATCATAGGTAACCATCCCTTGGTGTATGTGCAAGGCTGACACCTCACCCACGTGGAAGCAAAACCGTCATGGTTTTGCACTTTCTGGGAGGAGCCCCATCGCAGTGCCCGCCCTTGACCATGAACAAGGAAGAGCTTGTGGGGCTCCCAATAGATTCCAAATATAAGCGTGGGCTGTGACCAATAGTTACTGGTGCATGTGCCCTGAAATGTCATACTACGTGAACCACAGCCTGTGGAAAACGCACTTGTGGTCAGATAGTAAATGGGCTGGCAGGGAGAGGAGGAAAATGGCAAGGCTGTTTGGATCCCACATGCTCAAGGTGAGGGCAGCAATGGTGGAGGGGACGTTGGGGGCATCTGAGACTGCCCAGCACTGTCTAGGGAAGGGCCCCTTATGTGCTCCCTGCAATTTGCTCTGTATCACTCCGACTTCAAAATGAGCATCTCTCAATCCAAGTGCCTGTCACATCTGAACTTGACCTCATCTGCCAGAGAGAGGTAGGCAGAAGGCTTGCTGGCCTCATGTCCATCCCACAGAGGTGCTTAACGGCGGTGCCTAAAGGACAGCTCAGCCAGGTGCCCATGCCTGCTGCTTAGGAGCTGGCATGACCTAGTTGCTGAACCCATTACCTGTTCTCCTCTGGGTCCGACCCACACTCCACCTTGCTTGGCTTCTGTTCCATTCACTTCAATTCCATCCAGGATGCCCTCCAGCACGCCAAGAGACTGGGGTGGGCACACTGGCCCCCCCGGCACGCCCACAGGCCACCCACCCCCTGCCACCCAGGCCCTAGGGCACAGCACCCATGATACCCGCCTCAGCACTTGGCCTTTCACACCATGCCCTGCGCCCCCAGGGGGGCGGGCGGTGGGAGGGGCCAGGGAGTGGCAGGTGGGAGGGCTGGGGCAAGCTGGGTCTGTGGGTCCCGGGCTGTGGGCTGAGTAGCTTCGGAGTCTTGTCCTGTCCAGAGATCCCTGTGGGCAGAAGAGAGAGGCAGGGGTAAGAAGGTGTCATGGTGGGAAGGTGGGTAGGATCCCTCTGGTGGTAACATTTGGGGCTTTGAGGACCCATAACAAGATAGCAGGGGGCAGGAAGGGCAGGCGTAGAGAGGGGACCAGGATAATCCCTTAGATCACAGGTACAGCAGGCGAGATCGGAGATCCTCCTCCTAAGCCCCAGACATAGGAAGGAATGGAGGGAGAGAATGAGATCACTCACGTACTAGGTAATATGTCTCAGTCTTCATATTCAGACAAATGCCTGGCCCTTAATGAGCATCTATTAAACACTAGCTATTGTTACCACCCCTCTAGACAAGTTTTCCTGAAATTCCTCTGTATTATAGGGGTAAGAGGGGACCAGAGGCAAGCAGTTTTCAGCACAGGCGGGGTGGGACATAGAGCGGCACGCAGTGAGCGTGAATGCCCATCTTTGTGCCTTAATAGAGAGAAATGTTGAAAACTCTGGGGAACTGACCTCCCATGCTGCCGGCCAAGTTCTGATCCCCAGCTCTGGCCCCTCAGGGACTCCAGAGCTTCCCACACAAGCTCTTGAATCCCACTTCCCAGGCCGAGGACCAGACTTAGTTGGTTTAGCTGAGCTGCTATCAACCAGGATGGCAAGGGAGAAAGGAAAGGAAACTAACACATGTTAACTGCAGAGATAATCTGTGCCCTCCAGAGTGGGCAGGAGAACTTCACAGATGAGGAAACTGAGTCTCAGAAAGTTTGATCATTCACTCAAGTTCACACAGCTAGTAAGCAGGTGGCTGTCGGATAAGCCTCATGGCCTGGCCCTAATGCTAGCCTTGTTCTGCTACCTGGAGTCCAGGGCAGTGCCAAGCTGGGCCCACCATTCCCACGTCCCACGGCATTGCACCTCTGACCCTGGGCTGCAGACCTGTGGCTTACTGTCTGTGTGCACACAGGCAGGTGTGGCAGGTAGGAGGGGGACAAAGGGTACAGCTCCCCGACATATGACCTCAACCTCTGTCACGTGGCTGCTGCATATGAGACCTCACCCCTAGGCCCCTGGCCCCAACCCCAGGAGCTGATAAGGAGCCAGGGTGGGAAGAGAGGCGGGGAGATAAGTCAGCAGATTGGGCAGGGCCAGCAGCATGATGGGGCCTCTGCACCCAGGCAAGCCGGTGGTGTGGACAGCATGGGCATTGCACAGAAAAGTGGTCTGTTCTGCCTCTGATGCCCACCCCAGACCAGGACTGGGCACTGGGGGCTGGACAGGAGACTGGGGTGGGGGGGCGTGAGCAGGGAGCCTTAGCCCAGGGAGCCATCAAGAAAGTAGGTCAAGTTTTTCTTGGCTTGTGGAGAAATTCCTGTTATAAATTTATAATGGCGTAGCCAGCCCTAAGGGGTGGAGGTTGGGGAGGAGAAGGAGTGGGTGGGGAAGCCCAGGGGCTGGGCACTGGAGCCTAATGCTCTCAGCCAGACAGTGAGGGGCAGGGGGCGAGGGCCGCTGCAGGGGTTGGGCTGGACAATAGAGGACGATCTTCTGACTCCACATCCAGCGAGGCTGCCTGCATATGTCTGTCTGTCTGTCTGTGTCTGAATGTCTCTCTCTCTGGGTCTGGGTGTCTCTGTCTCCCCCCCAGGCTGTGCCTCGGTGCTTGGCACACCCTGGCTGTGGTGCTGCCCCCGCCTGTCTCCTGCCCGCCTGGCACACTGCCACCACTTGTTTACAGAAGCTGGAAAAATCCACTCGCCAGCCGGAGGCCCAAGCGCCCCCGGGGAGGGGAGGAGGCAGGCACAGGAGTGGGCATGCTGAGAGAGGGGCAGCCCCGGGTAGCAGGCCCTGGGGGTAGCCGAGGAGGACCAGTGTGTGCAGGAATGAGCATTGGCTGCTGTGGGCTGGGCTAGGCAGGGAACACCAGCAGCAACCACATGGCATGGGCAGCTCCTGCTCCAGGCCAGGGCTCCTGAGGGCCCCCTCCCCCAGGCCCCTGCCACTTACCAGTTGCTACATTGCAGAACTGGGGCAGTGCCAACCTAAGCCACCATGTTTATTTCCCCTTCCCTCTCTCCTGCCCAGCCTTAACTCCAAATGTGTCTGCATACTGCCAAGGGCCTGCACGTGCCCGCTGGGGGGAGGGGCGGGCTTGCTCTCTGCCCCACCCCTCTGTGGAACTGAATGGTGCCCTGGTGCTGGTCAGTGCGACCCAGGCTACAGTCAGCCCCTGGTAGTGGGCAGAGGAGCAAGGTGCTGTCCTTGCTGCCTCGGGCACCCTCACTGGGTACCCAGCAAGAGGCTGGAACCCCTGGGGACTCCTTGGCATCTCTCCAGGGACACACTTGGGCCTTTGGGGTGATACAGAGGCGAGGCAGAGGGCCCAGCACGCGGGAAGGCACACATCGGGGAGACACACACCACGTGAGCCTGTGTTAGCAGTGGGCAGAAAAAGGTCAGCGGGTAAGGGGCATGGGGCAGGGGTACCCACAATGAAGGGCAGCCTCTCTCCCCTCCTCCAGAGTCCAGCTTAACTCCTCAAACTCCTTCCCGGCACCTCGTCTGCAGAGGTGAGGGAGGCCCCACCCCAAGGAGGCTGAGGGGGCGGAGCTATGGGGTTCTGTGCCCAGGCTGGACAGCAGGACAGCAAGACCCACCTGTCGGCTGGCCTGGCCACCCACTCCCTCCTTGTGAGATGAGAGCTGCTGGGTGGCAGTGTAGGCAAAGTGCCCGCGGAGGGGGAAGCATTTCATTAAGCTTAAGTGCTTCTGCCATGGGGGGACAGGGACACAGGGCCAATGCGGCATCCACAGGCGCCCCGCCAGGTTCCCACTGCCGGGCCGTCCCACTCTGCAGTCCTGTGGATCTGAGGACACCCCCAAAGGACTCCTGGAGCTGCCAGAGGGGAGCTTCTGTCCCCAGGATCTAACCCCAACACTATTCGCATTAACCCTCCTGCGTATCTGCTCTGGGCTTTGGCCCCACCTTTCTGGGGCCCCTGAACTTTGTCCTTAGTGCTCTGAAGAAAGCCCAGCCCTCCTTGCCAGCTACAGGGACAGTACATGCAGGGTGGCTGAGAAAAGGGTAGAAAGACGAGAGGAGGGGTAAAAAGGCTGATGGGGGAAAGAGGGAAGAAGGGAGGAGGGGGAAGAACAAAGAAATGGGACAGGGCTGGGGTAGAGCTAGGGGTGACAAGGCAATAGAGGGAGAGGAAGAAAGGGGAGCCAGAGATGGGGGATGGGGAGAAGGGATGAGGTAGAAAGGAGGACAGATAAAGGGAGGAGAGACACATGAAGGAGGGGAGACAAAGAGAGAAAGGTAACAAAGAAAGATGGGTGGGGGGGCTTCGTACCCTAAGTCCCACCCCATGCAGGCTAGGGGGAGGGGGGCGTAGGAATGGTTTCCACGGTGACAGCTGGTTGTTGGTGGCCTGGCATGTGGGCTATTAATAGTGCTGTGGGTAGGTTCACACCTCCCTCTCCCCTTCCCCTCTGCCTGCTGCTAGGGTGGGGGGAGATCCCTCCCCCACCACCCACTCCTGATCACCCAGCCTCCCACCATGGGAGCCAGGAACGGCGATGCTGAGGGGCCAGGGTGGCCGCTGTGGCCCAGACACATAAATGGGCATGCATGGGCACAGGCATGTGGGTAGCACTGCCCCCCATGCCAACATGGGCACCACGGGCAGCCACCCACACCAAGGGCCCCTGGGAGTCTGTGGTAGTGGCAGTGCTGCAGCAGCGACACGTGCCCCCACGATGAGGGGCAGAGGCCTCTCTAGGACTGAGACTCCCGCTCCTTTCCCATACCCCCTGTTCTATTCTCAGGTATGGATTGAGCAGGGCTGCCCCACCCAACTCTCTGTTATCCTAGTGCCAGGAAGGAGAGGAGGAGTGAAGGCGGGAAGGAAGGTACTATTTGGCAGGTGTGATGTGGCAGAGGAGTACACACAGACTCAGGGCCCCAGCCTGGCAGGCATGGGGGAGACGGGAGGAGGGGAGGTAGCACCCCTTAGTGAGCTCTCACTGGGCCCCCAGGAGACAGGTCTGGAGCTGGGGGGCAGTGACTCATCACCTAGCCACTGTGGGACCTTACAGGCTAGAGAATGGGAGATGGGGTGGGGATCCTCATAAGGGGAGATTGGATACTTGAACAAAGGATCCTCCCCACCCCACCCCAAAAGAATATAACAGGAAACCCCCCCTGCAGGTCAGAGACAGAAAGACATAAACAGCAGCCTTGACTTGGGCCAGATGCCCAGTATTAACATCAAAGACTGTGCTTCCCACCCGGCTCCCCCACAGCCTCACCCACCTGCTGCTCTCCTCTCCCTCCTCCTGCCTGGACCAGCTCCAGCCAGGCATCAAGGTGGGTGCCCAGGTCTGGATGTCTCCTCCCAGGTCACATCCATCCCCCATGACCACTGGTGGGTGGTCATGCGCACACCCATACTGGAGAACTCAGCCCCTCCTTATCAGCCCACAGAACTTCACGCCCCCCAGCCCAATTCCCCTCAGGAGCGGAGGCAGGAGATCCAAGTAGCCAAGAAAGCAGAAGCAGGAGCACCCCCAAGCTGGGCAAGGCACATTCTCCCCACCCTCCCCCAGCAGCCAGTGGGTAATTGGAGCTGGGAGCTGGGGCAGCTGAATGCTGGAGGCATGAATGTCACGGGGCCAAGGCACTTGCTGCAGATGGCACCATGGGCACAAGGCTTGGGGTCCTCCCTCCTCACTCCCTCATCTAAGGCAGTAGAGGAAGTTGCCTGCAAGCCTTGAGGAGCATGGCCCAGGAGGGGAGGGAATGGTGGAGAGGGAAAGAAAGGCAGGGATGTTCTCCCAGGCACCCCAGAGGCAGGAGCTAGCCCCTACCCAAGCAGAACTGGCAGAGGCAGAGAGAGAGAGACAGAGACAGAGATAGAGAGACAGGGAGAGAAATCGAGGAGGAAGGGAATAGGAAGGAGGGAGGAAGGGGGAGGGAAGAGAGAAAGATTGAGTGTGTGTGTGTGAGAGAGACAGAGAGGGAGGGAGAGAAGGAGGGGGAGAGAGGGGGAGGGGGAAAGAGAGGGACAGGGAAGAGGAAGGGAGGGAGGGAGGGAGGGAGAGAGAGAGGGAGGGGGAGAGAGAGAGAGAGGGAGAGGGAGGGAGAGAGTGCGCGCGTGAATGCAGCTGAGTCTCCGGCACACACACGGACACGTGCAGACACACACACTCACCCCGCATGCGCAGAGCCACAGGGCTCTGGGTACCGTTCCAGGAGATATTCAGAGCCCTCCCCAGCCCACACATGCACAAAAACACTCTCACATGGATGCGTGCACAACACACCCACTCACTGATGTGTACAAAAATGCCGAAAGACACCAAAGCCTTGGTTCCCCTGTTCCCCCACCCCCTTGCCTGGTAAAAGAGAAAAAGAAACAGGCAGCTGGGGCTCTGGGAGCCAAGAGCAGATCTCTTCCTTAGAAGAGGAAGAGAGAAGGAGGAGGAGGTGGGCCAGGGGCTTGGTTCAATCATTCTGCTCTTGGCCACTGCTGAGGGGCATGGCTGTGCCTTTGGTACCAACCTTTAACGCCCACCCCCAAAACAGGGAAGCAAGGATGGTATTTCCTGCGCACCAGTAACACCCATCTTGCTTCCCTTGTCTACCCAGCAAACTTCTGACCCTCCCTCTGGACCACCTCACACAATGGTGTACCAGAGTGAGGTCCCTATGACCCCAGCTTTGGCCTGCCAAATGACACCAAGGTGCAGCCACATGTGCCCCCACCACACACCAGCCCCAGATGCTTCAGTGAGAGACTGAGAACTGTCTCTGGTTCCAGGCAGCATATGTATGCCCCACCCTGGCATGTGCCAGGCTCTGGGAAGAAAGGAGAATCCACAGGCATTGCTCACCATGCCAGGATGCAACATGGATTGAACACAGGGGTCATCCCACCTTGTGTTATTTGCTCTCACCCTGAGTGAGACAGGAACCATTGTCTCTAGATAATGAAAACCTAGGCCCAAAGTCATACAACTAGTGAACGTCAAAAGCCAGGCCTCCCAACTCCCAGTCAGTGATATTCCCACCATGGTCATGCTTGCCTCCCTCCCCAAGAGACACAAAAGTTCTCCAAAGTCCCCTAGACACCTTTGCAGCAATGAGAACTAAAGTTGGGTTTTTTTTTTTTTTTTGAGAGGATATGTGTGTGGGGGCGGTCTCACTCTGTTGTTCAGGCTAGAGTTCAGTGGCACAATCACAGCTCACCGCAGCCTCGACCTTCCAGGCTTAAGTGATCCTCTGGCCTCAGCCTCCCAAGTAGCTGGTAACACAGGCATGCGCCACCACGCCTGGCTAATTTTTAAGTTTTTTTAGAGATGGGGTCTCACTATGTTGATCAGGCTAATCATGAACTACTGGCCTCAAGTGATCCTCCTGCCTTGGTCTCCCAAAATATTGGGATTACAGGCATGAGCCACTGCACCCGGCCGAGAACTAGAGTTGAGATTGGTTCCCACTCCAAAGGCTTCCCGTCACCCCTACAGGGTATCCTCCCATTGTCCTTGCTTCACCTTGAAGGGCAGGGCTAAATAAAAGGGGTTTGGACGGGGGATCCTGATCACCAGACTCACAAAGGGAAAGAGGCAACCTAGGACAGATGCTGAATCTCAAAGTGCTGTGCCCACCACACTGGTCCTTACTCAGTGCCTCAGTTTCTCTCTGCCACCACCTTTCACACTAAGTACCACTCCATGGGGGGGGGGAGGGGAATCTGGTGCCTATCAGCCACGGCTGGGTCCTGGTTGACCAATGCTGGGCTCCCAGAAGGGAGGAAGGGCACCGCCTCCTCTTCGAGCCCACACATAAGAAAGAGAGGGGACAGCTTTCCCTGTTCTCTCTCTCCCACCCCCAGAGCTCAGACTCTGAACAGAGATGCAGTGATGCCCAGAGATTTATGCAGGTGCCCCTAGCTGGTGGGGCATGTCCCAGGCTGAGGGGCCAAGCGCTCCTTGTAAGCTGAAGGGCGAGGGTGAAAGGAGGGTGGGGGCAGAGGGGCCTGCCTTGGGCTCTTTCCCATACACTCATTCCAGGTTGCAAAAATTTGTCTGGGAGGAAAAGATTACATGAGGGTGAGAAGGCTGGAAATTGGAGACCCACTGCCCCAGGCCCCAGTCTCACTGATGTCTAGGAGATCCAATTCTCCACCAAGCTACTGTAAGAAATCTGGGAGACCCCAGGCCCACAGCTTCCTTCATCCATCACAACCGCTCACATATACAGTTTGTTATCAACTAGGCACTTTTAAAAACATTTTTTCCTCAAAAAAGCTAAATGAGGTAGATATGATCATCCCCAATTTACAGATAAGGCAACGGGGAAGTTAAATCACTTGCTCAAAGTCACACAACCAGCGAGTGACAGAGCTGGGATTCAGACCCAGGCAGTCCAGGTCAATCATGACCATCATCATCGTCATCATCATCCCTGCTCTTAGTTGTGATGGCATATCACCTGCTTGAAAAATAATGCCTTGTTCTTTCTTTTTTCTTTCTTTTTTTTTTTTTTGAGACAGAGTCTCACTCTGTTGCCCAGGCTGTAGTACAGTGGTACAATCTCAGCTCACTGCAACCTCCACCTCCCGGGTTCAAGCGATTCTCCTACCTCAGTCTCCTGAGTAGCTGGGATTACAGGAGCCCACCACCATGCCCAACTAATTTTGTATTTTTAGTAGAGATGGGGTTTCACCATCTTGGTCAGGCTGGTCTTGAACTCCTGACCTCAGGTGATCTGCCTGCCTCGGCCTCCCAGTGTGCTGGGATTACAGGCGTGAGCCACTGTGCCCAGCCCAATGCCTTGTTCTTTCATCCAGCTATATGTTCCCTGACACCAAGCCTCAGTCCTTCCCCTCTGTAGCTGCCCTGTGGGTGCCTCCACCTCCAAATAGGCCAAGGCTAGAGGGGGGCATGGTGAGAAGTGCTTGGTGCCCCTGGGCTCTGTGTCTCCTACCCCAGTTCCCCCTCCTCAAATTCCCTCTCCGGAAGAGGTACCCCTTCTAGGCTGGAACCTGCACTCATGGGTGGGAGGGCCTCGCTTAGCACACACTTAGTCTGGGCAGCTGTGCCCTCAGAACCAGGCCCTGAGGCTGGGCAAAGAGGACACAGCTGTTGGGCATCTCTGAGGTGGGCCTCAGCTGCCAGGGGTGTGGAGAAAGGCCATTGTGAGCCCTGCAGTGGACCCAACTCAGCAGGGTCCTGCCAGCTCCCCCACTGCCCATGGGGGGCGGTTCTTTTCCAGCTTGGGCCAGTGTGGGGGGCTTGCTTAAGAGCTGCTAGCTGGCTGCAGCCTGCACCCTGAGGGTGCCCACAGAACTGGTGTCTCCAGACATGCAGGCCTGAGGGGTCAGCATGGGCAGTGGCTGACCCCCCCCTCTCTTCCCCCGTTCCCAGCCCCTAAAACTTGCTGGCCACAGCTGCAGCACTAAGGAAGTGCAGGAAGTCCTGAGCAGCCAGCTGAGCCCCCCGCCCCCCCACCCCAACCTCAAGCTGACCCCAGAGGCTGCACAGGGGGGGCCGAGGGGCGGAGCTTGGGTATTAACAACTGGAAAAGTATGAAGAACATTGCTGCCAGTCCCCAGCTCTGAGACAAGGACAGGGGTAGACGGGGGGGTAGCGACAGGGCGAGAGAGAGTTACAGACTGGCAGAGGAAAAAGGAGAGAGGGAGGGAGAATCAGACACTGCAAGACAGAACAACAGAAAGAGAGACAGAGTTAGAGAGAAATTCCAGGTCAAAAATACACATCACTCATACAGACACTCGCCAGCCGATGGCCTCTTAAGGAAAGCTTCCAAGTTTGGACAGGAGGGTCCAGGTGGGAAAAGGGGCCAGACTCAAGGTGGGACGCAGGAACTCAGCTGGGGGTGACTGACTGTTCCCAGGAAAGGCCCAGGCAAATAACTCAGAGCAGGGGCAGTTAGACACCCCAGAGCTTTTAGGGTAGGGAGAAGAGCAGCTCTCCCCTCCCCCAGCAGTCAAGAGAATCCCAGCTTCTAGAAGTCACTGGATACTGCTTTGAGCCCATGACTCGGCCCTCTGGAACCCCCCTGAACCCACTGTCTTTGCTCTTGTTTCTCTGTCCCTCTAAAAGAAAGAAAGAAAAAAAAGAAAAAAAAAAAGCCCATTCCCGCACAGTGGCTGAGCCTAGAGGAAAAAGGGAGGAGGAAGCTGAAGGGGAAAAGTCTGTGATTGTGTGCATCTAAGTGTGTGCTTGGCTGCACAGGCTCCAGTTGTGTGCATCTGGGGTTGTGTGGACACGACTGTTGGTGTGGACCTGCAACTGTGGGGACCTGGGCCTCATGAACTCGTTCTGTACCTTAGTTCAGGGGACCATGTGCAAATGAGTGCACCTGTGTCTGCAGGTTCCACAGTCAATCAACTCACAAGTATTTACAGAGCAGCCCTTGTGCTAGGCTCTGGGTGGCATCCAGAGCTCTTTAAGTGATTCTCCCAGGTCTCTAAGAGCTCACTGTCTAGTAGGGTGGTATCTCAAGCGATAGAGACCAAGAAGATGTCATTAGGAATGCAGGCTTTGCACCATTACGCAGGAACACCTTTTCATTCAGCCAAATTTAATATTCTTGGGAGCAAGGGTTTTGTTGCCTGCAGAACCTCAGAGTTCCACAGTAAGAGTCCAGGAAAATACTTGTTGCTAAGTTGTGTATACATGTGTTGATGTGTAACTGTGTTTGCATCTGACTGAGTGATAGCGACTGTCACGGCAAGCAATGATGTCTGTGTGACTGGGCTCATGCGAGCACGTGTGTGCCTGTGAGTGACAGGGTCTTTTGTAATTGTGCGGCTGTGTGCAATTGCTCTGTGTGCATGCATGCATGTGACAGTGACTTTTTATGTGTGGGTGACAGCAACTCCTCCTTGCCCCAGTGTGTGACAGCATCTCCGTGTGACCCTGTGTGTGGGTGGGTATGTGCATGGGTCGGTCCCCATGCTCTTGGTCTCCCGTGGGTATATCCCACCCCTCTGAGCTCCACGGTGCAGCAGCAGCCTGCCTCTTCCCTTGTCCCCATGTGGGTGTGTCCAGTAGCTCCTGTCCTTGAGTCCGCCTGGGTGTCCCTGGGTGTGCATGTGGCTGTCTGTGTGGACATATCTCTGTGTCTGCATGTCACTTTTGCTTCCCCCCCTCATTTTGGACAACAGCCCCCTTCATCCCCTCCCCCTCCTGGAGCCAAAGGCAGCACTGAGGGGCAGGCTCCCACCTCACTGTCTTTCCTTCTGTGTCCCCCACCCCCACCCCTGGAACGGTGGTTCTTTCAATTGCCCCTGTCATCCCCCAGGCCTTTCTTTCACGCTGGACAAGGGAGGGCCCCACATGCAGAAGGGGCACCAGAGACACGTTGCAAGGGGAGGGAAACAAGGTGGGGTACACAAACAGGTCCATTTCTCCCTGTCCTCCCCAGCCAGCAACTCTCCTAATCATCTAGGCACCATCAAGTACACCCCCTCCACACACACATTCCCCCCAACAGCCGCGTTTTTGCAATTAGGAGTGTTGCAACCAGACAGCCATGCTCAACTGGGAGGCGGGTGAAGCGAGGGGGGGAACTTCCCTCTCCCAGGACCCGTGCAAGCCCACCACCGCCACCGCACTCATACTGCCCTCCGCAGCTGGAGGCAGCTTTGCAAAGGCCACTCGGCCTCAGAGGCTAGGGGTGGGGGCTGGGGGGGGGCAGGCCTCCGGCGCACCGTAAACAAACCGCGGCGCGGCGGGCGGGGGGGAGCTCCGGCGGCCGGCAACGGGGCCCGGCCCGGGAATGCGCAGCAGACTGGCCGGACAGAGGCCGGGCGGGCCCTCGAGGGGGAGGCTCGGACGCCATCTCCGCCTGCGAACCCCGGGGCCCACCGACCTCCTACAACACCTCCCTTCCCCAGGGCGTCAGTTGACGCTCCCGGGCTCGTGACAGGGTCACTGGGGTGCCGGGAAAGGCTGAGGCTGGCAGCGGGCACCCCCTGGGCGCCCCCAGCCCGCCTGGGAGCTGGCCACGGAGCCCCGCGGCTTTGCATAATCAATCGCAAGGCATTTGCATATTAATGCCCTCGCTCCCTCCTCCTTACCTCGGCGTGGCGCGCTGGACCGGGCTGGGCAGCGACGCGGGGGTCTCAGCGCCCCGTGCTGGGGGCGTCCATGGGGGGCCGGTGGGGCCCGGGCCGCCCGCCTCCTGCGCCCGGGTGTGAGTGCGAGTGAGCGCGGGGGGGGGCGGGGGGCGAGTGTGGCGGCCCCGCGGCTCCTCCGGCAGAGGCGGCGGCCGCTCTGGCTCCTCCCTCCCCCGCCCCGCTCCGGCTGGGGCTCCGGCTCGGCGCGCCCGGCCGGCTCGCGGCTGCTCCCTGCAGGCCGCCTCGCCGCCGCCCGCCCCCGCCCCCGCCCCCCGCCCCCTGCCGCGCCCCGGGACCCCCGCCAGAG
Organism: Theropithecus gelada; assembly: GCF_003255815.1. Taxonomy (NCBI): domain Eukaryota; kingdom Metazoa; phylum Chordata; class Mammalia; order Primates; family Cercopithecidae; genus Theropithecus; species Theropithecus gelada. The sequence goes on along the minus strand of NC_037684.1, from coordinate 28,069,287 downwards.
GCCCGGCCGCCCCTCGGCCGCTTCTGCCCCGCCCCGCTCTGACTCGCCCTCCCCCGCCCGGGCGGCTCCCGAAGGAGTGGGTACTTGGTGACATATTTTGGAAAAGATGTCATTAAAAAATAGCCTTTGCTTGCCGGGAGAATTGGGGGGTTTTCGGGTGTGCACCGTGGGGGTGGAGGAGGAAGTATCGACGAGCCGCCTGCACCTTATACATGGGGGAGAAAGTCTAAACACCAAACGCTTGCAGGTGTAGAGTTTGTTTGGGTGTTCGGGTCCCTTCTCCGCCAGTAACTCACTGTGTGACCTTGACAAATCGCCACTGCTGTCGGGGGCAGAGCTTCCTCAAGCTTCAGGTGCGAAGGCTGGGCAGGTGACCCCTGATGTCCTTTTAACTTCAATCATCTTACGTTTTTAATCCTTGTGGGGGCTCATTCCCCGTTACCTCCCTCCCCTCTCATTTCTAACATCAATACCGACCCACTGCCTCCCCTTTCCAACGTCACCCTTCTCCATATAGGCTCTTTCTATTCTCTGTCACCAGCCATTTCCCCAACAATCTGCTCCCTCTCCTGCGCTGGGGAGGGGACAAGAGCTGCCATACCCCCTCAATTCCTAGCTCCCCGGTGGTGGTATTTCCCCCCATGTTTGCTCCCACGAAAATCCAAATGGTACCAGAGTCAACCTAAGGAAGACGGTGGGCTGCGTACAAATGGACCCCCTAACCCAACCCAAAGGAGAGGTCTCCACCATGCCAGCCCCACCCCCAGCACACACATACACACACCACACACCTGCATTCATGGACATAAAACCAACCCAGTGACGCCAGAGCACCTTTCATCTCAGGATCTCCTAGCGCCAGGCTGAGCCCTAATTACCCCAGCACCCCCCTGGCCCCGCCGGTTCCCCTGCTGTCATTAGCCCAGTTTTACCAGCGGGGGCCACGGCCTTCCCACGGCTCTCAGGGTGGGGCTCTGGCTACACAGTCTGCTCTTGGGGAGGGGTGCGTGTGTGTATGCGAGTGTGTGTGTGTTAGGGGGAGCTGCTCGGCTAAAAGCCCAGTTTATACTGGGCAGAATCACTTGGTGAGTGTGGGATTCTGACCCACAGCTTACCCAAGTTGGGTTGTCCTTGCTCATGTCTTAGTATCAGCCACCTGCATCCTCAATGCTGTTGGAGCCACTTCTTTCACAGGGGGTACTGGAGTTTGTAATGCTTGGTGGAGGGGAGGGTACCTCTCTTGGGGTCCCTGGAACTATGGAGATGAGAAAAGCAACTGGGATGAAACCTATAGTGTGCAGAGTGCAGTGGTGGTGTTGAGGGCATGCCATGGGTGAAGGGAGCCTGTGGTGTGCAGTGGCAGCTGTAATGGTGAATTGAGGCTGCAGCGTGCGGAGCCTCCATGCAGTAAGCGAACCTGTGTTCAGTCTGGGCTCACAGGAGACAAGCAACAGCTGCAGTGTGGGGCAGGAGGCTGCAGCGTGCAGTCAGTGCAGTGAGCGGAACGAGGTGCACTGAGGGTGGCTGTCTGCCAGTGGATGCCACCTTCTCAGTGATCAGTTTTGGCCAGAAGCCTGGGGAGCAAGGCTGCAGTGTGTAGTGCTCAGGGTCTGTACTCTACCCTGTATGGAACTAGTCCCTTGATATTGGGCTGCTCAAGGAGCTGGGAGGGAATCCCAATGCATGAGACACATTTACACTCTGCACCATAAAGGCAGAACTAGGAGGCAGTGGGGAGGGCCAGCAGTAATCTGGATCAGGGCAGGAGTGATGGGGTCCAGAGAGGGAGGAGGAAGGTGCTATGGTTTTGTCTCCCTTCCATTCTGGCTTTCCCCACCATATCTCTCTTTAATGCAAGGCCCTATAGTGTTGGGTGGGGAAGACTTTCTGAAATCCTAAACCCAGAGCCATAGAAAATGAAGTGCCTCCTGATCTACTTTTTTTTTTTTCCCTGAGGGGCAGAGTGGGGCACTCAAAGATAAGGATTTACCAGTCCCATCTTCTCCTTTTTCTTATTTGAGAAAGAGTCTCACTCGGTCACCCAGGCTGGAGTGCAGTGGCATGATCTCGGCTCACTGCAAGCTCCGCCTCCCAGGTTCATGCCATTTTCCTGCCTCAGCATCCCGAATAGCTGGGACTACAGGCACCCGCCACCACGCCCAGCTAATTTTTTGTATTTTATTTTATTTTTTAGTAGAGACGGGGTTTCACTGTGTTGGCCAGGATGGTCTTGATCTCCTGACCTCGTGATCCACCCGCCTCAGCCTCCCAAAGTGCTGGGATTACAGGTGTGAGCCACCGTGCCCGGCCCCATCTTCTCCTTTTTAAAATGTATTATTATTATTATTATTATTATTATTATTATTATTATTATTTGAGACAGAGTCTTACTCTTTTGCCCAGGCTGAAGTGCAGTGGTACAATCTTGGCTCACTGCAACCTCCACCTCCTGGGTTCAAGGGATTTTCATGTCCCAGCCTCCCAAATAGCTGGGATTGTAGGCATGTGCTAGCATGCCCAGCTAATTTTTGGTGTTTTGTTTTGTTTTGTTTTGTTTTGTTTTGTTGGTAGAGACGGGGTTTCACCATGTTGGCCAGGCTAGTCTTGAACTCCTGGCCTCAAGTGCTCCTCCTGCCTTGGCCTTCTCTTTACCTCTTTTTCTTGGGTTCCCAGTATGGACTGGTGACAGATCTGGGCAGGGCAAAGTGAAGGGCACACTGCCTTCAAAGCAGGTCTTTCCCCAGGTGCCAGGATCCAGCCCAGGTCTGGGCTTAGAGACACTGTCCTTGTGTTGCCTCGTCCGTCCTCCCACCCCATCCACCCTGACCACCCATTTCTTGAAGCTGCTAGCTCTTCTCAGATTCAGTTAATCATCAGCTCTTGTTCCGTCCTTGTCATGAAACCCCCCTACCAGGGCTGTCCCCTCCCATTCCCCACCCCTGCTTCAGAGCTTTCCCTGAATCTATGGGGAGGGTAGGGGTGGCATGAATAAGGACGGATAGACCCTCCAAGGGGATATGTCTGATGGCCCCTCCAGCTGAGATTTCCGTTGCTAAGGAGGTAGCAGGAACAGCCTGTTCTCTGGGCTCTCATCAGAACAACCATGCCCAGGCCCCTCCCTCTCTCCCTCCATCTCTCCTCCCTTCCTTCCAGACTGTTGCTAGGAAGCACCCCAAGATTTCTTGAGGATACGACCCCTAGGAACCAAGGTATCCAGATATTTTTCTGAAGAGGTTTTTTTCAAAGTCTGACAGCTAAAACTCCACACAGCATCCTCTACCCCTGCTCAAAAGCCTTACACATCTCTAGCAGTTCGGGGAAACAGGAGACAGCCACCATGGAACAAGCTCTGTGGCCTGGACCTCAGTAAATCCCCTCCTCTATCTCATCTTGACCTCCTGGACCCTAGGTCGGCAAGTGATGACATGTCCAGCATATACCTCTAGACTCTGCAGACAGAGCTGAACTTATTGGGGGTGCTCTGGAAAGACAGCAGAGGAAACTGAGGTACTACCAGCCAAGAGAACTCAAAGCTCAGATGTTTCTCCCTCCTAGGGGTTTCCCAATCAAAAAGAGTGGTGCAAATGGAGGAAAGAAAGTTGGAGAGCAGGCTGCGCAAGGTGGCTGACATCACCAGTACTTTGGGAGGCTGAGGTGGGAGGATCTCTTCAGGTCAGGAGTTCAAGACCATCCTGGGTAGCATAGTGAGACCCGCATCTCAAAAAAAAAAAAAAAAAAAAAAACCCACAAATTATCTGGGTGTTGTGGTGCGGACCATCAGTCCTGGCTACTTGGGAGGCTGAGGCAGAAGATGAGAGATTGGCAAATTAGCAATTACCCTGGTAAGAGAAAGTAGCCACTTAATTCTCCTCTTTGTCCCATCAGGCGCTCTTGCTATAGGTCACAAAAGAGGGAGCCAGGGAAGGGATCAGGCCTGGCTGAGCCTTGCTTTTGGTAGCTGAAATGAGAAATGGAAAAAGAAGCTGACACCTTTTCCAGGCTGTCTTCCAGGGTTTCTCCTACTTTTATTCATTAATCTGACTTTTTTTTTTTTTTTAATGGAATCTCGCTCTGTTGCCCAGGCTGGAGTGTAGTGGCGCAATCTTGGCTCACTGAAAGCTCACCTCCCGGGTTCACGCCATTCTCCTGCCTCAGTCTCCCGAGTAGCTGGGACTACAGGCGCCCACCACAACGCCCAGCTAATTTTTGTATTTTTAGTAGAGATGGGCTTTCACCGTGTTAGCCAGGATGGTCTTGATCCCCTGACCTTGTGATCTGCACACCTCGGCCTCCCAAAGTGCTAGAATTACAGGCGTGAGCCACCGCACCCAGCCTGACACTTTTTTTTAAAAAGCATTTAATATGTGCCAAGTATTAGATTCCCCAAATGCTCCCAGCTTCTGGTAGAGTCTTTGTCAACAGGAGAGAGGAGAGGAGGGGGAGCAGGGAAGTCTCCTTTACCATCAGAGTTTGGGGCTTACTTTTCTGCAGCTCTCCCCCTCCAGTTAAAGGAGGGGATAGGGCAGTATGATATGGAAGCCAAAAGTATGAAGCAGAGCACCTCTCAGGGCCTGGAGGGAGGGGCCATACAAAGGAAATGGCAGGCTGGCCTCCCTTCCCAGCCACTGTCTGGTCTGGGCCTCAGGATCACAGCACCTCTCTTCTCTGTGCTGGGAGTATGGAGGGGGAAGGCATCCTCCAGGGTGTTAGAGGGGAAGCTATTCCAAGAGTTTATTCAAATTCTGCCTTTCACTCTCCTGGGGCAGCGGGAAGACAGAGACAGGCAACTGCGGGGGATCCAGGGGTTGTCCCTGAGTCCCTGAGGTGCAGCCACCTTACAGGCCTCTTTCCCGTCATCCCCTCCCGCAGATAGACGGAAAGCAGGGATTTTGATTTGGTGACTGGTATGAGGAGGAAACTGGTTTGGAGCCAGCTGTGTATAAGTGTGTGGGAGTGACTGACTTTCTTTTCCCATCCACCTGCTGCCCATAGTGGGGGGACCCAGGCAAGCTTCCAGAGGAAAATGTTCCACTTAAGGAAAAGGAATGACTCAGTTTCCCTATAGAGAGAAGGGAAGCTGACACCCTCTGTGCCTTGTATGCTTAGCAACGATTTCGGTGTTTCTGGGTTTTTGGGTCTGGACTCTTGCCACTTTTCTTTATACTGTTTTCTAGCCTAGATAGATAAGGAATGTTCCCTTCCCCTTGGGTACCCAGAACCCTGTTCCTCGCCACCTCTTACCCCACTCTGGCCTAGCTACTTTTCTGACACTTCTCCAGGGTTGCCATGTCACTCTGACTGGTTGACTTCCACCTGCCCCTCTTCTCTCTTTAGCCAAGGTAGCCAACAAGATGAAGAAAGAGGTTGGGGCTCGGGACTAGGAGGGCAGAGGTGGGAGCTCAGCCCCTGTCCCTGTTGAGAGGAAATGAACAGCAAAAGAAAGTGGGGTAAGTAGAACGGGGCTTTGAGATGGGCTGGGGGGGCTATTTTTTTTTTTTTAAGACAGAATTTCGCTCTTGTTGCCCAGGTTGGAGTGCAATGGTGCAATCTCGGCTTACCGCAACTTCTGCCTCCTGGGTTCAAGCAATTCTCCTACCTCCTCCTCCCGAGCAGCTGGGATTACAGGCATGCGCCACCATGCCCGGCTAATTTTGTATTTTTAGTAGATACAGTTTCTCCATGTTGGTCAGGCTGGTCTTGAACTCCCAACCCCAGGTGATCTGCCTGCCTTGGCCTCCCTAAGTGCTGGGATTACAGGCGTGAGCTACTGCGCCTGGCTGGGGGGCTATTTATTCGTACACCCAAAGGAAATGTTAGCATCTCTCTTCACCCTTTGGAGGATTATCATGGAGTCCTGTGCTTACAGTGAGCCAGAGAGCCCAAGGGGGTCCCTAGGAAGATATTGTGGTGTGGAAGGAAGAGGTGGTATAGGAAAGGTTGCCTCTGATGTTTACAGACTGAAGAGGCAGGGAGGTCAAAAGGGATAAATTAAAAATGGTCCTTGCCCAGAACTAAGGGAGCCCTTGTACATAGGAGTCCAGCCTTTGGGGAAACCTTGCCAAGCCTAGAGAAAGGGCTGCTGGTGGGAGGTGGGGAGACAGAGAAGGCAGATGGCCTGACTACAAAAGCCGCCTCCCTGTCACTGCGAAGTGGGGAGGAGGCACCTCCCTAGAAATCTGCCAGGCTCCCTGCCAGAGGGAATAGTTTGAGCTCAAAATATCACCATCCTCAGGGCCCAAATAGTTCCCAGTCCTGTGTGGACTGGACACACAGTTGACAGCTTCTCTCCAAGAGAAGCAGTTTGGGCTCTAAGGTATGTGACAGGGGCTCCAGGATGATCCAGGAATGGCTCCAGGTGGAGGGCCTTAGGATGCGGCAACAAGCACAGAATGACAGCAGGGGAGCAGGCAAAGGTAGAGTGAGGGGCCTGGGAGAAGAGGGGAAGTCAGATACATGAGAAACTGAGGAGAAGCAGGGTTTGTGGCAGTCTCAAGTGTGAGTGGAGTGGCCGGGGGCCATATGGAAGGTGAGGTGAGGAATCCATATTCTCCCTCCTTCCTGCTTTAGAAGCTTTGGCAACATATATTTGGCAGCTGTTTTGTATACACACTATTCCCCAGTGGTGTCCCTTGGGCAGGCACAAAGGGAGCCTAAGGGAGGGGTGTGGATTGAATGTATGGGGAGGAAGAAAGGCCATAGGCAGTACCAACCGCAGAGGGACATGATCTGACCCTCCTTCAGCCACACTCTCCCCTTTGGAACAGAAGTCCTTGACTCCCTGTCTAGACCATGCTCCAGACACCCAGGGTGCTGTAATTCTCTGCCCAAATGGCCAGTTTTACTTCCAGAGCCTTAAATGGGCTGCTCTTCCAGATTTATCCCCCCAAGGACTGATTTTGCCACTCAAAGGGTGAGCAAAGAATGGTTGTCGAAGGCTGGGCACGGTGGCTTACGCCTACAATCCCAGCACTCTGGAAGGCTGAGGTGGGTGGATCACCTGAGGTCAGGATTTTGAGACCAGCCTGACCAACATGGTGAAACCCCATCTCTACTAAAAATACAAAAATTAGCCTGACGTGGTGGTGCACGCCTGTAATTCCAGCTACTTGGGAGGCTGAGGCAGAAGAATCGCTTGAACCTGGGAGGCAGAGGTTGCGGTGAGCTGAGATTGCAGTGAGCTCAAAAAAAAAAAAAAAAAAAAAAAAAGGGAAAAAAAAAAGAATCGTTTTTGGGGAATACGGATTGAGCTTGAACTTGTGAACTAGGATATTGGGCCCTGGCTAAAGGCCTCCATGTTTATTTATTTATTTTTTTGGTAGAGCTGAGAGTCTCATTATGTTGCCCAGGCTGGATTTGAACTCCTGAGCTCAAGTGATCCTCCTGCCTCAGCCTCACAAGTAATTTATTCTTATTCCTGGTTGTAAATGTTAGGGATGACCAGTCCATAGTATGGGGAGGGATGAGGGCTGTGCATAAGAAGGCTCAGACATTGGAGCCAGAGGTGGGTAACATTTGCTTTTGGCTTTCTCACTAGGGGAAGGAAAGGCTATGGCCAAGGCCCTGGGCATAATAATTGGATATTATTATTTATGGATCTTTGGGATAAGCAAGATTTAAACAACAACAACAAGAAACTTAAAAAAATAGTTTTTAATTTACAGGAAAAAAATGGAAGGTAATAGAGGGTCCCCACATATTCTGCACCCAATTTCTCTTTTAATTAACATCTTAACATTAGTATGATGCATTTGTAACAACTAATGAACTAATACTGATACATTATTATTAATTAAAGTCCATGCTTTATTTAGATTTCCTTAGTTTTTACCCAGTATTCTTTTTCTCTTCCATGATCGCATTCAGAAAACCACATTACATTTAGTCATCAGGTCTCCTTAGCCCTCTTAGCTGTGACAGTTTCTCAGAATTCCTTTGATTTTGATCACCTTCACCTTAGTTTCTTCTTTACTTTCCCTTGTATCCAAGCTGTTTGGAGGGCTTGGAGATGCTGATAGGACTGTCAGATTCGGGGGTGGTGATATGTGTGCAAGTAAGGCACCTTAGTGTCGCTTTTAGAATATAGGTGTGGAAATGAGAATAGCTCTGGTAGCCCCAGGAGCTTAGGAGAAAAGAAAGAGCCCAGGAAAAGAGAAAGGCCGTATTGCTGAACGCCACACCCTTGCCGCACCTATTAACTAGGGGCTAACGAAAGAAAGGGTGTCGGAATATGATGGAGAAGGCCGGTCGACAGTGACGTCGTGGGCGACGCCGGGTTGTGAGCGACCTTTCGAGCTTCCTTGAGTCCCTGAGTCTCTGTAGTGTCTCAGTTCCTGGATGTCCTCCCTTAAAGGAGAGGAACAATGCGCGCCGACTAGACTAGTCCCTTAGTTTCCTCGCCAGCGCAGACAAATACGGTTTCAGTCCAAAGAACTACCATTCCCAGAAGACAGCGGGACGTTCCTTGCTGCATCTCTATTGGTTGGCGTTTGTTACTCCCAGCCAATAGAAAGTGAACTTCTTGACAAGTGCCAAAATGGCGATGCCTACGACCTAGAAGTGGATTGTGCGGTAGGCTTAAATTTGGGGAGGTGGTGGATGAAAAGGAAATTGGGAGGTATAGTTACAGGGCTGGAGAAGGTGGAGGAAATGAGGGAGCAAATCTGGACTTGGAGTAGTGGTGACCGAAGGACGCATTTAGAGCTAAGGGCGTAATTAGGCAACGAGGACTGGCTTAACTCCTTGATGCCCTCTTTACTCTATTAGTCCCTTTGATATTTATTTATTTGAGAGACGAAGTTTTGTCCTTGTTGCCCAGGCTGGAGTGCAATGGCGCGATCTCGGCCCACCCCATCAACCTCCGCCTCCCGGGTTCAAGCGATTCTCCTGCTTCAGCCTCCCAAGTAGCTGGGATTACAGGCATGCGCCACCAAGCCCGGCTAATTTTGTATTTTTAGTAGAGACGAGGTTTCTCCATGTTGGTCAGACTGATCTCAAACTCCCGACCTCAGGTGATCCGCCCGCCTTGGCCTCCGAAAGTGCTGGGATTACAGGTGCGAGCCACTGCGCTCGGCCGATACTTTCTTCTTAGTGCCCCAGTTTAAGGAAGGGCGGTTCAGGAGGAGAAAGCCTGACAGGATCTTACCTTATCTCTTTAGCTCTTTTTCTTTCAAATTCCTCTGCCTAGCTTAAATCTTACCGCATCTTCTCCTTTCTATTTAATTCTGCCTTCCCCGGTTCTCCTTCGAACATTGTGTCCTTTTCTTTTTTTTTTTTTTTTTTTTTTGAGACGGAGTCTTGCTCTGTAGCCCGGGCTGGAGTGCAGTGGCCGGATCTCAGCTCACTGCAAGCTCCGCCTCCCGGGTTTGCGCCATTCTCCTGCCTCAGCCTCCGGAGTAGCTGGGACTACAGGCGCCCGCCACCTCGCCCGGCTAGTTTTTTGTATTTTTAGTAGAGACGGGGTTTCACCGTGTTAGCCAGGATGGTCTCGATCTCCTGACCTCGTGATCCGCCCGTCTCGGCCTCCCAAAGTGCTGGGATTACAGGCTTGAGCCACCGCGCCCGGCCTCATTGTGTCCTTTTCTTTAGCTCCACTTTTTTCACCTCAAAGTTGGCCGTCACAGCTGCCACCTGCTCAGAGTGAAATCATGAAGGTGGTCAACCTGAAGCAAGCCATTTTGCAAGCCTGGAAGGAGCGTTGGAGTGACTACCAGTGGGCAATCAACATGAAGAAATTCTTTCCTAAAGGAGCCACCTGGGACATTCTCAACCTGGCAGGTCTCAAGTGAACTGGGAAAGAAAGATGGGAGGGATAAACCCAGAGAAGTTGTAATCACTCAGTCGTGTTTTGTTATTCCTCTTGCAGATGCATTACTAGAGCAGGCCATGATTGGACCATCCCCTAATCCTCTCATCTTGTCCTACCTGAAGTATGCCATTAGTTCCCAGGTAAGCTCCCCCAAAACCCCCACCAAGAAGTGAGAGTTTTGGGGATAAAAAACTTGAAGTGCATTTGGACCCCAGTGATTCATGACTGTAATCCCAGCATTGTGGGAGGCTGAAGCAGGCAGATTGCTTGAGCCCAGGAGTTTGAGACCAGCCTGGGTAACATGGCAAAACCCAGTCTCTACCCCAAAATACAAAGAATTAGCCCTGCGTGGTGGTGCCCCTGTAGTCCCAGCTACTTGGAAGGCTGAGGTGGGAGGATCACCTAAGCCCTGGGAGGTCAAGGCTACAGTGAGCCATGATCCTGCCACTGCACTCCAGCCAGAGCAACAGAGTGAGACCCTGTCTCAGGAAACAAACAAACAAAATTTGGGGTGCAGTTTTACAATTGTCAGCTTACGCTTTCTAGATGAATTTGTTTGAACAGATCATTTCACTGAGTTTCAGTGTTCTCATAAAAATAATAATACTTCATTTGTTGTGATGAATATTACATTCACTTATTCTACTGGGAGTAGTAGCAGGTAGCACAGGCCTGTGGCCCCGCCTACTCAGAAAGCGGAGGTGGGAGGATTGCTTGAGCCCAGAAGTTCGAGGCTACAGTGAGCACTGATTGTGCCACTGCACTGCAGCCTGGGCAACAGAACAAGACTCCATCTCTTAAAAACAACAACCACCAAAAGAGAAATAGGATTACATTCACTTGTTCTATCAACAAATACTCATGAATTTTTTTTTTTTTTTTTGAGACGGAGTCTTGCTGTGTCGCCCAGGCTGGAGTGCAGTGGCCGGATCTCAGCTCACTGCAAGCTCCGACTCCCGGGTTCCCGCCATTCTCCTGCCTCAGCCTCCCGGGTAGCTGGGACTACAGGCGCCCGCCACCTCGCCCGGCTAGTTTTTTATCTTTTTTGGTAGAGACGGGGTTTCATTGTGTTAGCCAGGATGGTCTTGATCTCCTGACCTCGTGATCTGCCCATCTCGGCCTCCCAAAGTGCTGGGATTACAGGCTTGAGCCACTGCGCCCGGCCTTTTTTTTTTTTTTTTTTGAGATGGAGTCTCGCTCTGTCACCCGGACTGGAGTGCAGTGGTGCGATCTTGGCTCACTGCAAGCTCCGCCTCCTGGGTTCTCCTGCCTCAGACTCCCGAGTAGCTGGGACTACAGGCGCCTGCCACCACGCCCGGCTGATTTTTTGTATTTTTTTTTTTTAGTAGAGACAGGGTTTCACCGTGTTAGCCAGGATGGTCTCGATCTCCTGACCTCATGATCTGCCCACCTCAGCCTCCCAAAGTGTTGGGATTACAGGTGTGAGCTACCGCGCCCGGCCTCATGAATGCTTTTATGTGCCAGACAGTGCTAGCCCCTGGGGACATAGCTGTGAATAAGATCTGATGCCAGTACACTGAGAATTTAGTGGGTGATATAGACATGTAAATAAGCAGTCACTAGATGGGTTTATGATAAAGGTTAGAATAGAGTACGGATGCTCCTCAACTTACAATGGGGTGATGTGCTGATATACCACTCATAAGTTGAAAATGTACTTAATACACATAACTTGCCAAAGGTCATCTACCTACCACTTTTTTGAGACAGAGTCTTGCTCTATCACCCAGGCTGGAGTGCAATGGTGTGACCTCAGCTCACTGCAACCTCTGTCTCCTGAGTTCAGGCGATTCTCCTGCCTCAGCCTCCCGAGTAGCTGGGACTGCAGGTGCCTGCCACCATGCCTGGCTAATTTTTACATTTTTAGTAGAGACAGGGTTTCATTATATTGGCTAGGCTGGTCTCGAACTCTTGACCTTGTGATCTGCCCACCTTGGCCTCCCAAATTGCTGGGATTGCAGGTGTGAGCCACCATGCCCGGCCATCTACCTACCTTAAATGTGCTCAGAACACTCTAGCTTACAGTTGGGAAAAATCATCAAACACAAAGCCTGTTTGTTTATTGAGATGGAGTTTCACTCTTGTTGCCCAGGCTGCAGTGCAATGGCTTGATCTCGGCTCACTGCAACCTCCACCTCCCAGGTTCAAGCTATTCTCCTACCTCAGCCTCCTGAGTAGCTGGAATTACAGGTGCCTGCCACTACACCTGGATAATTTTTGTATTTTTAGTAGAGATGGGGTTTTACTGTTTTGGCCAGGCTGGTCTCGAACTCCTGACTTCAGGTGATCCACCCGCCTTGGCTTCCCAGTGTTGGGATTACAGGCATGAGCCACTGCGCCTGTCCTTATTTTTTATTGATTGATTGATTAATTGATTGAGGCAGAGTCTTGCTCCATTGCCAGGCTAGAGTGCAGTGTGGTGCGAACTTGGCTTACTGCAACCTCCGCCTCCCAGATTCAAGGGATTTTCCTGCCTCAGCCTCCCAAGTAGCTGGGAATACAGGCGCATACCACTATGTTCCGCTAATTTTATACTTTTAGTAGAGACTGGGTTTCTCCATGTTGGTCAGGCTGGTCTCGAACTCCTGACCTCAGGTGATTCACCCTCCTTGGCCTCCCAAAGTGCTGAGATTATAGGCGTGAGCCACCACGCCCAGCCAGAAGTGCAGATTTCTTTCTTTTTTTTTTTTTTTTGAGACGGAGTCTCGCTCTGTTGCCCAGGCTGGAGTGCAGTGGCCGGATCTCAGCTCACTGCAAGCTCCGCCTCCTGGGTTTACGCCATTCTCCTGCCTCAGCCTCCCGAGTAGCTGGGACCACAGGTGCCCGCCACCTCGCCCGGCTAGTTTTTTGTATTTTTTAGTAGAGATGGGGTTTCACTGTGTGAGCCAGGATGGTCTCGATCTCCTGACCTCATGATCCCCCCCATCTCAGCCTCCCAAAGTGCTGGGATTACAGGCTTGAGCCACCGCGCCTGGCCCAAGAAGTGCAGATTTCTTATGTGCATATATTGCATCGTGGTGAAATCTGAGCTTTTAGTATACCTATCACCCCAATAGTGAATGTTGTACCCAATAAGTAATTTTTCAACCCTCACCCCACTCCCACCTTCTATATTCTCCAGTGTCTATTAGTTCACTCTGTATGTGCACCCATTGTGTAGCTCCCATTTATCAGTGAGAATATGTGGTATTTGACTTTCTTTTTTTTATTGAGATGGAGTCTCCCAGGCTGGAGTGCAATGGCGTGATCTCAGCTCACTGCAACCTCCTTGACTTTCTATCTCTGAGTTATTTCACTGAGGATAATGGCCTACATGTATGAGCACTTGAAGTACAATTTCTACTGAATGCGTGTCTCATATTTTTTTTTGAGACAAGGTCTTACTCTGTCACCCAGGGTGGAGTGCGGTGGCGTGATCTCTCCTTACTGCGACCTCCACCTCCTGGGCTCAAGTGATTCTGCTGCTTCAGTCTCCCAGGTAGCTGGGACCACAAGCATGCATCACCACACCCAGCTAATTTTTATAGTTTTAGTAGAGATGGGGTTTTACCATGTTGGCCAGGCTGGTCTCGAACTCCTGACCTCAGGTGATCCGCTCACCTTGGCCTCCAAAAGTGTTGGGATTATAGGCATCAGCCTGTAATTTAGGTCGTGCCTGACCTAAATGCGTATCTCTCTCTTTTTTTTTTTTTTTTTGAGATGGAGTTTCACTGTTGTCCCCCAGGCTGGAGTGCAGTGGCACGATCTCGGCTCACTGCAACCTCCGTCTCCTGGGCTCAAGCAGTTCTCCTGCCTTAGCCTCCTGAGTAGCTGGGATTACAGGCGTGCACCACCACACCTAGCTAATTTTTGTATTTTCAGTAGAGACAGTGTTTCACCATGTTGGCCAGACTGGTCTGGAACTCCTGACCTCAAGTGATCCATCTGCCTCAGCCTTCCAAAGTGCTGGGATTACAGGCTTGAGCCACCATGCCCAGCTTGAACATGAATCTTTTTTACACCATCATAAAGTCGAAAAATTAAGGCGGAGCACGGTGGCTCACGCCTGTAATCCCAGCAGTTTGTGAGGCCGAGGTGGGCGGATCACCAGGCCAGGAGATCGAGACCCTCCTGGACAACATGGTGAAACCCTGTCTCTACTAAAAATACAAAAATTAGCTGGGCATTGTGGTGAGTGCCTGTAATCCCAGCTACTTGGGAGGCTCAGGCAGGAGAATTGCTTGAACCAGGGAGTCAGAGGTTGCAGTAAGCCAAGATTGTGCCACTGCACTCCAGTCTGATGACAGAGCGAGACTCCGTCTCAAAAAATAAAATAAGATAAAATAAATAAAAAAAATAAAGTCGAAAAATTGTAAGATGAACCATTGTTAAGTTGGGACTGTCCTTGCTTTGGGAATACATGGGAAAGGCACCCAGTCCAGTCTGAACAATCAAGGAAGGCTTTGTGGAGGAAGTGATATTTAAACCAAGACCTGAATGTTGAGTAGGAGTTAGCCAGGCACATTGAGGAGAGTGTGTGTGCAAAGCAGAGAAAAGCATATGCACAGGGTGGGCGGCAAAACTCACATAATGTTGTTCAGGAACCAAAAATAATTTGGTATGGCTAGAGAAAAGGAGTTTGTTCTCAGGACTCCTTTTTCTTTTATTTTTTCTCCTTTTCTTTTTTTGTATTTTTTGTAGAAATGGGGTCTCACTATGTTACCCAGTCTGGTCTTGAACTCTTGGCCTCAAGTAGTCCTCCCGCCTTGTCCTCCTAAAGTGCTGAGGTTATGAGTATGAGCCACTGTGCCCGGTCCCAGTACCCCTTTACATTCTTAAAAATTTTGAGACTTGGCCGGGCGCGGTGGCTCAAGCCTGTAATCCCAGCACTTTGGGAGGCCGAGACGGGCGGATCACGAGGTCAGGAGATCGAGACCATCCCAACATGGGCTAACATGGTGAAACCCCGTCTCCACTAAAAAATACAAAAAACTAGCCGGGCGAGGTGGCGGGCGCCTGTAGTCCCAGCTACTCGGGAGGCTGAGGCAGGAGAATGGCGTGAACTTGGGAGGCGGAGCTTGCAGTGAGCTGAGATTCAGCCACTGCACTCCAGCCTGGGCGACAGAGCGAGACTCCATCTCAAAAAAAAAAAAAAAAAAAAAAAAAAAATTTTTGAGACTTTTCTTAAATATATTTGATTGTATTTGATCTCATGCCTCCCTAAAATGGATAAAACCAAGCTGCACCCGACCACCTTGGGCACATGTTTTCAGGACCTCCTGAAGGGCCATGGTTACTCATGTTTGACTCAGAATAAATTTCTTCAAATATTAAAAAAAAATATTATTGGCCAGGTGTGGTGGCTCCTGCCTGTAATCCCAGCGCTTTGGGAGGCTGAGGTGGGTGGATCATCTGAGGTCAGGAGTTCGAGACCAGCCTGGTCAACATGGTGAAATTCTGTTTCTACTAAAAATACAAAAAATTAGCCGGGCGTGGTGGTGCGCACCTGTAATCCCAGCTACTCAGGAGGCTGAGGCAGGAGAATCGCTTGAACCCAGGAAGTGGAGCCTACAGTGAGCCGACATCATGCCACTGTATTCCAGCCTGGGCGACAGAGCAAGACTCTGTCTCAATAAAAAATAAAATGAAGGCCGGGCACGGTGGCTCAAGCCTGTAATCCCAGCACTTTGGGAGGCCGAGACGGGCGGATCACGAGGTCAGGAGATCGAGACCATCCTGGCTAACATGGTGAAACCCCGTCTGTACTAAAAAAAATACAAAAAACTAGCTGGGCGAGGTGGCGGGCGCCTGTAGTCCCAGCTACTTGGGAGGCTGAGGCAAGAGAATGGCGTAAACCCGGGAGGCAGAGCTTGCAGTGAGCTGAGATCCGGCCACTGCACTCCAGCCTGGGCAACAGAGCGAGACTCCGTCTCAAAAAAAAAAACCTTCAAGAAAAATAAAATGAAATAAAATTAACTGGTCTCTTTTTGTTGTACCTTGAATAGATCTTTTATCTATGCATGATTTTTGTCACATCATGAATTGGTAATTTGGAAAATATCCATGACTAAGTTATATAGTTGTTGATGCATTTCAATTGTTGATGCATTTAATAATAGAATATCATCACATGTTATGGAGCCTCTAGGACAATCCACTGTACAATTGTGAGAGAAAAAGAGCAAAAAGGTAAACAGTATCTTAGTAGTATTTTAAAAATAATTTTGACTTCCTAGACCCCCTGAAAGGTCTTGGGGACCCTGGGGAGTTCCTGGACCATACCTTCAGAACTGCTAGGCTGGCACTTTAAGGAGGAGAGTGGTTTAGAGAGAGAGAACGATAAGGTCATAAAAGACTTTTGAGTGATGCTGAGGAATTTGGGCTTTATTTTAGGGTGACAAGTAATCATTTAAAGGGTGTTAAGTGGAGGAGTCACATGACAAGACTTCCTTAAAGATATACATGTTTTAATTAACATAGAATAACATACAAAGATCTTGGGCCAGGTGCAGTGGCTCAATCCTGTAATCCCAGCACTTTGGGAGGCCAAGGTGGGTGGATCACCTGAGGTCAGAAGTTCAAGACCAGCCTGGTCAACATGGTGAAACCCCGCCTCTACTGAATATACAAAAATTAGCCAGGTGTGGTGGCGGGCACCTGTAATCCCAGCAACTCGGGAGGCTGAGGCAGGAGAATTGCTTGAACCTGGGAGGCGGAGGTTGCAGTGAACTGAGATTGCCCCACTCTGCTCCAGTCTGGGCAACAAGAGCGAAACTTCATCTGAAAAAGAACATACAAGATCTTAAGATGAATTCAGTGAGGGTTTTGTTTTTTTTTTTTAATGAGATAGAGTCTCGCCCTGTTGCCTGGGCTGGAGTACAGTGGGGCGATCTCAGCTCACTTCAACCTCCGACTCCCAGGTTCAAGCTATTCTCCTGCCTCAGCCTCCTGAGTAGCTGGGACTACAGGTGTCCCCCACCATGCCTGGCAAGTTTTTTGTATTTTTAGCAGAGATGGGGTTTCACCATGTTGGTCAGGCTGGTCTCGAATTCCTGACCTCGTGATCCGCCTGCCTCGGCCTCCCAAAGTGCTGGGATTACAAGTGTGAGCCACTGCACCGGCCTATTCAGTGAGTTTTAGCAATTGTATATACCCATGTCACCAGCATCCAAAATAAGATACAGAACATTTCTGTTCTCTCAGAAAGTTCCCTTTTACTGCTTTCTTCAGTAAGAAGTGGACTTCAGAAGAAGTCCACTCGCTTCTTCCACAATTGCCTTTATTTGGATTTCATAGCAATGTAGTCAGATGGGATATATTTCTTATACTGTCTTTTGTTTAACATAAATGTTTTTGAGATTTATTATTTATGTTGTATATGTTAGTAGTACATTCTTTTTATTTATTTATTTTTAATTTGAAACAGGGTTTTGCTCTGTTACCCAGGCTGGAGTGTGCAATGGCAGGATCACAACTTACTGTAGCCTCGTCCTGCTGGGCTCAAGTAATCCTCCTACCTCAGGTTCCCAAGGAGTTGGGACTACAGTCATTCACCACCATGCCTGGCTAATTTTTAAATTTTTTGTAAAGACGGGATCTTTCTATGTTGCCCGGGCTGGTAATTTTTACATTTTTGTAGAGATGGGGTCTCACTTTGTTGCCCAGGCTGGTCTCAAACTCCTGGGCTCAAGCGATCCTCCTGCCTCAGCCCCCCAGGTAGCTCGGACTACAGGTGCACGCCAAAACCCCCCCAAAGTGCTGGGATTACAGGTGTGATCCACTCATGCTTGGCCCCATTCTTCTTCTTCTTATTTTTAATTGCTGAATAGTATTTCTCAGTTGACACATAGATTTTTTTTTATTAAAAAATTTTTTTAGAGGCTGGGCACAATGGCTCACGCCTGTAATCTCAGCAGTTTGGGAGGCTGAGGCGGGTGGATCACGAGGTCAGGAGATCGAGACCATCCTGGCTAACATGGTAAAAATTACCCGGGCATGGTGGCATGCACCTGCAGTCCCAGCTACTCAGGAGGCTGAGGCAGGAGAATCGCTTGAATCCGGGAGGTGGAGGTTCCAGTGAGCCAAGATCGAACCACTATACTCCAGCCTGGGTGACAGAGCAAGACTCTGTCTCAAAAAAAAAAAAAAAAAAAAACATTTAGAGTCAGGATCCTTGCTTTGTTGCCCAGGCTGGAGTGTAGTGGCACAATAGTGTCTCACTGCAGCTTTGACCTCCTTGGCTCAAGCCATCCTCCTGCCTCAGCCCCCCAGGTAGCTCGGACTACAGGTGCACGCCAAAACCCCCAGCCAATTTTTGCATTTTTTGTAGAGACAAGGTTTTGCCTTGTTGCTCAGGCTCATCCTGAACTCCTGAGCTCAATCTGCCCACCTTGGCCTCCCAGAGTGTTGGGATTATAGGCATGAGCCATGGAACTCACCCCTAAACCATTGCTACATAATACACCGTATGTACTTTTTTTTTTTTTTTTTTTTTTTTTTGAGATGAAGTCTTGCTCTGTCGCCCAGGCCAGAGAGCAGTGGTTTGATCTTGGCTCACTGCAGCCTCCTCCCGTCCCCGCTGCTGGGTTCAAGTGATTCTCCTGCCTCAGCCTCCCAAGTAGCTGGGATTACAGACATGCACCACCACACCTGGCCGATTTTTAAATTTTTAGTAGAGACAGGGTTTCACCATGTTGACCAGGCTGGTCTCAAACTCCTGACCTCAAGTGATCTGCCCGCGTTGGCCTCCCAAAGTGCTGGGATTACAGGTGTGAGCCACTGTGCCTGGCCCAGCCCATATGTACTTTAATTTAGGTTGTTTGTAATTTTTTACTGTTATAATCAATGTTTCACTGAATATCCTTCTACCTACCTGTTTGCATATCTGGAAGTGTTTCTCTAGGGTAGAGACCTCACAATGGAATATGTGATTTGAAGAATATATACATACTAAATTATAGTAGATCCTGCAAATATCCTCCTAAAAATGACTGGATTAGGTTATACCCCATCCACAATGTCTCACAGTATTTCCCCACACCTTTGCCAATGCTGGATAGAATCTTTTAAAACTTTTTCCAGAGGCAAATAATTATATCATATTATAATGTGCAGATTCTTTTCTTTCTTTCTTTCCTTTCTCTTCTCTTCTTTTCTCTTCTCTTCTCTTCTCTTTTCTCTTCTCTTCTCTTTTGTTTTCTTTTCTTTTCTTTTGATGGAGTCTCCCTCTGTCGCCCAGGCTGGAGTGCAGTGACGTGCAACCTCTGCCTCCCAGGTTCAAGCAGTTCTCCTGCCTCAGCCTCCCAAGTAGCTGGGATTACAGGCATGCACCACCATACCCAGATAATTTTTGTCTTTTTATTAGAGACGGGGTTTATCCATGTTAGCGAGGCTGTTCTCAAGCTCCTGACCTCAAGTGATCCACCTGCCTTGGCCTCCCAAAGTGCTGGGATTACAAGCGTGAGCCACTGCTCCCGGCCTATATATTTATTAATATATAATTTATGTATTCATAAATACACAAATAAATATATCATTTGCCTATTTTTCGATTTTTTTTTGTTACGGCTTTTTTTGTGTGTGTGTGAGACAGGATCTCACTCCTTCATCTAGACTGGAGTACAGCTGTGTGATCTCGGCTCACTGCAACCTCTGCCTCCTGGTTTCCAGCCATTCTCCTGCCTCAGCCTCCCAAGTAGCTGGGACTACAGGCGGGTGCCACCACGCCCGGCTAGTCTTTGTATTTTTAGTAGAGACAGGGTTTCTCCAGAGATAGGGTCTCACTCCTTTGCCTAGGCTGGAGTACAGTAGCACAATCATGGCTTACTGCAGCCTTGATCTCCCTGGCTCAAGCTGTCCTCCCACTTTAGCCCCCTGAGTATCTGGGACTACAGTTAGGCACCACCACATCTGGCTAATGTTTTTAATTTTTTGTAGAGAAGGGTTTAGTTGCCCAGGCTGGTCTCAAACTCCTGGACTCAAGTTATCCTCCTGGCTCAGCCTCCCAAAGTGTTGAGATAAACAGGCATGAGTTACTACTCTTGGCACCGTAGTTTTTAGTATATTCACTGAGTTGGGCAAACATCATCACAATCAATTTAGAACATTTTCATCACCCCCAAAAAAAATTCTTACTGATTTTTTTTTTTTTTTTTTGAGACAGAGTCTTGCTCTGTTGCCCAGGCTGGAGTACAGTGGCGTGATCTCGGCTCACTGCAAGCTCTGCCTCCCAGCTTCATGCCATTCTCCTGCCTCAGCCTCCCGAGTAGCTGGGACTACAGGTGCCCACAACCACACCTGGCTAATTTTTGTATTTTTAGTAGAGACGGGGTTTCACTGTGTTAGCCAGGATGGTCTCAATCTCCTGACCTTGTGATCCACCCACTTTGGCCTCCCAAAGTGCTGGGATTACAAGTGTGAGCCACCGTGCCCGACCAGAATTCTTACTGATTTTTAAGTGTCATTTAATATAATCTATCTTGTAATCCTTATTTGTTATGTATGCTTTTGAGTTTTATATCACTTTTTAAATCTAATTTTTTTTTTTTTTAATTTTTGAGACGGATGGAGTTTCACTCTTGTTGCCCGGGCTGCAGTGCAATGGTACGATCTCAGCTCACTGCAGCTCCGCCTCCTAGGTTCAAAGGATTCTGCTGCCTCAGCCTCCCAAGTAGCTGGGATTATAGGTGCCTGCCACCACACCCAGCTAATTTTTATATTTTTAGTAGAGACAGGGTTTCACCATGTTGGCCAGGCTGGTCTTGAACTCCTGACCTCAGGTGATCCGTCCGCCTTGGCCTCCCAAAGTGCTGGGTTTATAGGCGTGAGCCACCACACCTGGCCTGTTGTTGTTAATAATGAGATTTTCCCTTTGGATTTCCCCTTCCCAGACCCCATTGTCTCAGACTGATGGGATTTTCTCCACAGCCTCTTGACTGGCTCACCAGTTGTTGTGCTGGACCCCTATTTGCTAGGGATGGCACCAGGTTCAAGAGGCTGAAGGAACCTGAAGACAGCAGATGCCACATAGGGTTTTGCTAGGGGGAACTTATATGCAGGGACAGTCCAGGGGTGGTGGGCTGGACAGGAGAACCGCCTGTAATTTTTTTTCTTAGTGTGCAGAAATTTTTTATGTTTTTGTCAGTTTTATCCTTTTTTTTCCCTTACTGGGCTTTTGTCTGCTTAAGGACTTCTCTGCTTCAGAGATTTAAATATATTCTCTTGGTGGGGCATTTTGGCTCATACCTGTAATCCCAGCACTTTGGGAGGCGGAGGCGGGCAGGTTGCTTTGAGCTCAGGAGTTCAAGACCAGCTTTGGCAACATGGCAAAACCCTGTCTCTACAAACAATTAAAAAATTAGGCTAGGCGTGATGGCTCACACCTGTAGTCCCAGCACTCTGGGAGGCTGAGGTGGGCAGATCACAAGGTGAGGAGATTGAGACCATCCTGGCTAACATGGTGAAACCCCATCTCTACTATAAATACAAAAAAAAATTAGCTGGGCGTGGAGGTGGGTGCCTGTAGTCTCAGCTACTTGGGAGGCTGAGGCAGGAGAATCACTTGAACCCAAGAGGTGGAGGTTGCAGTGAGCTGAGATCACGCCACTGCACTCCAGCCTCGGCAACAGAGCGAGACTCCGTCTCAAAAAAAAATAAAATAAAATAAAATAAAAGCCGGTAGTTCATGGCTTGAGCACGTAGTCCCAGTTACACAGGAGGCTGAGGCTGGAGAATTGCTTGAGCTTGGGAAGCAGAGGTTGCAGTGAGCTGAGATCGCGCCACTGCATTTTAGCGTGGGTAACAGAGTGAGATCCTATCTCAAAATAAAAAATAAAATAAAATGAAAATATATTCTCTAATTTCTGCCAACACTTGACTTTTATTTTTTGTATTTACTTTGTCTGAGCCATTTAGAATTTATTGTGGTATGAGGATGGGATCCACATTTATTATTTGTTCAAATAGATGGATAATGGCTCAACTCTCTTTATTGAATAGGCCATTCTTTGTCATATCTTTTTTTTTTTTTTTTTTGAGACGGAGTCTCGCTCTGTCGCCCAGGCTGGAGTGCAGTGTCCGGATCTCAGCTCACTGCAAGCTCCGCCTCCCAAATTTACGCCATTCTCCTGCCTCAGCCTCCCGAGTAGCTGGGACTACAGGCGCCCGCCACCTCGCCCGGCTAGTTTTTTGTATTTTTAGTAGAGACGGGGTTTCACCGTGTTAGCCAGGATGGTCTCGATCTCCTGACCTCGTGATCCACCCGTCTCGGCCTCCCAAAGTGCTGGGATTACAGGCTTGAGCCACCGCGCCCGGCCTCTTTATCATATCTTAAATTCTAAATTCTCTTGTGCACAAGGGTCCATTTTTTGACACCCTAGTGTATTTCACTGGTATCTTTCTCTCTCTTTTTTTTTTTTTGAGAGGGAGTCTCACTCTGTCTCCCAGGCTGGAGTGCAGTGGCACGATCTTGGCTCACTCCAACCTCTGCCTCCTGGATTCAAGCAGTTCTCTGCCTCAGCCTCCCAAGTAGCTGGGATTACAGGTGTGCACCACCATGCCCAGCTAATTTTTGTATTTTTAGTAGAGACAGAGTTTCACCATCTTGGCCAGGCTGGTCTTGAACTCCTGACCTTGTGATCCACCTGCCTCAGCCTCCAAAAGTGCTGGGATTGCAGGCGTGAGCCACCACGCCTGGCCTCTTTCTCTTTTTTTTGCACCAGAACTTTATTATAGCTTTATAGTATGTTTTGGTACCTTGGTGGACAAATCTTCCCTTAGTTTCTTTATTTTTCAAAAATTTTTTGACTGTTTTCAGACATTTCATTTCCAGACAAATTTTAGAATCAATTCATTAAGTTCCCATAAAAGTCCTATTATCTTGTAATCAAGATTTCCTTGACTTTATAGATTAATTGCGGAAATTTGTGGATTAATTTTAGAAAGATCACTCTGGTTATA
This sequence comes from Theropithecus gelada, assembly GCF_003255815.1. NCBI lineage: Eukaryota > Metazoa > Chordata > Mammalia > Primates > Cercopithecidae > Theropithecus > Theropithecus gelada. The sequence continues at coordinate 28,046,525 of NC_037684.1, read as the reverse complement.
GTTTGAAGAACGAGTTGGAGGGAGGTAAGACAGAAGACAGGGAGATCATTAAGTGTGGCATATTTTGTCTGTAAAGGACCAGATAGTAAGTATTTTCAGCTTTGCAGACTGCATGGTCTCTCTCATCACTATTCCATCATTACAGCTCAAAACTAGCTATAGCCCATCTGTAAATAAATGGGTATAGCTGTGTTCTAATAGAAAAATGGTGATGAGCCAGATTGGACTTGCAGGCTGTAGTTTTCCAACCCCTGATTTAGGCTCTCGATGTGTACTTCAGGTGAGAGATGATACTAGCACAAAATTGGGAAGTGGCAGCAGAAGAAAAATGATGACTTTAAGAACAGTTTAGGAAGTGGCATTGAAATGATTTGATTGATGGGATGAGGGGAGTGCGAGGAGAAGGGGTCAAGGATAACGCTTAGGTTTCTGGTTTGGACACTAGATACCTGATGGGTCATGAGACAGCGGAAGAGTGGAGTAGGGCTGGGATGTGGGTGAGGATAACATGTTTGATCTTGGCCTTTTCAATTTAAGGTGCCTGTGTGGGGTATCAAAAAGAGGATACTCGGAAGGCAGTTGAACATAGGTGTCTGGTACTCAAGGAGAGTTCTAGACTGGAGCTTTTGGTTTAGAAGTCACCAGCTACTGATGGTAATCAAAGCTATGGGTATGGATGAGATTGTGCAGAGAGAGAGGAGAGTGAGCAAAGAAGTGACTACACCCAACTTCCGGAGGAACCAATCTCATTTAAGGAACACACTTAGGAGGATAAACCGTCATAGGAGTCTGAAGAGAAGGGGCCAGAGAGTAGGGAGGAAAAGTGAGAGTGTTACCAAGAAAAGCCAAGAGAGGATTGAGGGATGAGGGAGGGTTTCAAGGGGTCGGATGCTGCTGGAAAGTCAGGTAAGATCAGAAGAGAGAAGGATCCATTGGATTTAACATGAAGAGTTTGTTGATGACCTTAACAAGAAGATTCATAGAGTGGTCAGGACAGAAGTAATTGGAGTGGGTTGAATAGTCAATGGAGAGTGTGCAGGTAGAGCCAGAGAGTGTAGAAAACTCTTATGTTGTCCGGGCCTGGCGGCTCACACCTGTAATCCTAGCACTGTTTGAGGTCAAGGTAGGGGGATCACTTGAGGCAAGGAGTTTGAGCTCAGCCTAGACAACATAGACCCCGGCTCTACTAAAAAAGTAAAATTAAAAAGGCGGGGTTTAGTGGCTCACGCCTGTAATCCCAGCACTTTGGGAGACCGAGGGGGTGGATCATGAGGTTAGGAGTTCAAGACCAGCCTGGCCAACATGGTGAAACCCTGTCTCTACCAATACAAAAATAAGCCAGGTGTGGTAGTGCATACCTGTAATCCCAGCTACTCAGGAGGCTGAGGCAGGAGAATCGCTTGAACCCGAGAGGCGGAGGTTGCAGTGAGCTGAGATCATGCCACTGCTCCAGCCTGGGCAACAGAGTGAGAATCCGTCTCAAAAAAAAAAAAAAAAAGTAAAATTGAAAAAAAAAAAAGAACTTTTATATATGTGAAGAGCAGTAGAGATGGAGTGGTGGTTAAATGGAAGTGTGGGGTCTACAGGAAGCTCTTTTAAAAATAGAAGAAATTAGGCCAGGCTCATACCTCTAATCCCAGGACTTTGGGAGGCCCAGGTGGGTGGGCAGCTCACTTGACCAGGAATTTGAGACCAGCCTGGACAACATGGCAAAACCCCGTCTCTACAAAAAATACGAAAGTTAGGCAGCCGGGCACGGTGGCTCATGCCTGTAATCCCAGCACTTTGGGAGGCCAAGGCGGGTGGATCATGAGGTCAGAAGTTCGAGATCAGCCTAGCCAACATAGTGAAGCCCCGTCTCTACTAAGAATACCAAAATTAGCCGGGCATGGTGGCATGTGCCTGTAGTCCCAGCTACTCAGGAGGCTGAGGCAGAAGAATCGCTTGAACCTGGGAGGCAGAGGTTGCAGTGAGCCGAGATTGTGCCACTGCACTCCAGCCTGGGCAACAGAGTGAGACTCTGTCTCAAAAAAAAAAAAAAAAAATTAGCCCGTGCGATGGCTCATGCCTGTAATCCCAGCACTTTGGGAGGCTGAGGCGGGCGGATCATGAGGTCAGGAGATCGTGACCATCCTGGCTAACACGGTGAAACCCCATCTCTACTAAAAATATAAAAAATTAGCCGGGCGTGGTGGCGGGCGCCTGTAGTCCCAGGTACTTGGGAAGCTGAGGCAGGAGAATGGCGTGAACGCAGGAGGCGGAGGTTGCAGTGAGCCGAGATCACAGCACTGCACTCCAGCCTGGGCGACAGAGCAAGACCCTGTCTCAATAAATAAATAAATAAATAAAGCATGGTGGTGTGTGCCTGTAGTCCTAGCTACTCAGGAGGCTGAGGCGGGAGGATAGCTTGAACCCGGGAGCACCTCTGCACTCTAGCCTGGGTGACAGAGTGAGACCCTGTCTCAAAAAACAAACAAACCAATAGAAGAGTCCTGAAATGTGTAAACACTGATGGGAAAGGGAAGAAAGAGAAAGAGGCTGATGTAACAGGGAGAAGTAAATAGATATGAAAGACCTTTGTGACCTCTCAAGTACTGTGCAAAATTAGTAATTTATTCTTCCTTCAGAGTCAAGAGGCTCTTTGGCCCAATGTTATGCGAGTAGAGGGCACTTAGGAATAGTTGGGATGTTGAATATTCAGAAGAGCGGCGAGGATTTGAGGGCAGCTGCAGGGTCAGGCGGGGCTAGCCACAAGCGAGGTGGCCACACAGAGGGTCTCCTACCCTGAGGGCCGTGGTGGTTCAGAGCTACCGTGATAGAATGATTAAGACTGGAATAGGCCAGTTCCTGCTTTGTAAAACAGTTCGTCAGGTAGAAAGCATTTTCAGCTCTCTGGAGTAGCTGTGCTTTATTGATACAGTTAGCAGAAATCTACTGAACAGAATTCAGCATTTGAAGACCGTAAATTCGTTTTGATGAATGGCATCCCTCAGAACATGCAGAATTGGGGATTTCTCTCCTGGCATTTGAGGGTCAGTGTTTAGTGGGGACATCCAGCTCCCCCTGCAGGTTGGTATCCAGCAAGGTTCAGTTCTTTGCCAAGCACTCGCTATGGGGACATCAGTTATAAATAAACAAAACACTCGCCGGAACGTTACGGTCATCCTGCCCAGGCAGGCTCCCAGCTTTCTGATGGATATCAGACACTAGCTCTGGCCTCACAGCATGGTGGTTCTGAACACTGATTGTATTTAAGCCCTCTCTGTTTTGCTCCTGTTCACCGAGGAGTACTAGTGAAAGATGCCTGAACAGAGCAGTGTATTCTGGTGAGAAGGAAATCGCACAGGACGGAAAGTTTGCCATACCCAAGTGATTGAGCAGACAGCTTTCTTCCTCTCCTTTTTTTTTTTTTTTTTTTTTTTTTTTTTTTTGAGACGGAGTCTCGCTCTGTCGTCAGGCTGGAATGCAGTGGTGCGATCTTGGCTCTCTGCAACCTCTGCCTCCTGGGTTCAAGGGATTCTCCTGCCTCAGCCTCCTGAGTAGCTGGGATTACAGGCATGCGCCACCACGCCTGGCTAGTTTTTGTAGTTTTAGTAGAGACAGGGTTTCACCATGTTGGCCAGGATGGTCTTGATCTCTTGACCTCGTGATCCGCCCGCCTTGGCCTCCCAAAGTGCTGGGATTACAGGCGTGAGCCACTGCATCCGGCCGACAGCTTTCTTCTTAAATCTTTGGAGGCTCCCACTCCTCCAGCAGAGACAGCCTAGGAGGTGATTGTCCTGATAGTTTTTGTCATTGTATCCTGCTTTTGTATTTTGGTATGCTTTGCCACTGATTTTGAGTATACCACTGTTACTATTTTTTATGGTATTATTTATATTTTATCAACATTCTGTAATTATTTTTTTAATATGACAAGATTTTATGTAGGGTTTAATTTCAGTTAGGAGAAATTATTTTGAACTAGATCTCCAGTCTTATGATGGTGATGAATAGGTTTTACTAACAGAAATTTATTTTAAGGTAAGATTTTTCCAGAAGGCAACTAGTTAGTAGAATTTATCTATTCCAAGCAATAAAAACTTCCTGAGGATCTATTGTATACCAGTTCTTGGGCTAGATGCTAGAGAAACAGATATAAATTCAATACCATCTCTGTCCTCTGGGAACTTACTGTTCAGGCAGAATTTCCTAAAATGTATTTTGGAAATACTAGGTACATGAGATTCCTTGGTCAAGTACGTTTAAAGAATATTGCTTTGTTTTATCATCAGTTTTCTTAGAGATTCTCATTGTATATGAGTATATCATGGTTTTGAGAAGTTCTGTGGTAAAGTTCTCTGTATATGTTTAATCCAGTGTTTGTCAAATTTATGTCACACACAAGCTCAGGGTGTGTGTGCGACATGTCTTTCTTTCTTTTTTTTTTTTTGAGACTGAGTCTAGCTCTGTCCCCCAGGCTGGAGTGCAGTGGCACGATCTTGGCTCACTGCCAGCTCTACCTCCCAGGTTCACACCATTCTCCTGCCTCAGCCTCCAGAGGAGCTGGGACTACAGGCGCCTGCCACCATGCCCAGCTAATTTTTTTGTATTTTTTTTTGGTGGAGACGAGGTTTCACCATGTTAGCCACGATGGTCTCAATCTCCTGACCTCGTGATCCACCCGCCTTGGACTCCCAACGTGCTGGGATTACAGGTGTGAGCTACCATACCTGGCCAATGTGTGACATTTCTTAACAACCTGAGAACCTCTGGAGCAGCATGGTCCAACAGGACTTTCTACAGTGATTGAAATGTTCTTTATCTACCCTGTCTAGTACAGAAGCCCCTGGCCACGTGTGGCCGTGGAGTACTTGAAATGTGGCTAGTGTGACTGAAGAACTGCATTTTAAATTTTAAATTTTATTTAACTTTTTTTTTTTTTGAGACAGAGTCTCTTGCTCTGTCGCCTAGGCTGGAGTGCAGTGGCGCGATCTCGGCTCACTGCAAGCTCCGCCTCCCGGGTTCACGCCATTCTCCTGTCCCAGCCTCCCTAGTAGCTGGGACTACAAGCGCCCGCCATCACACCCGGCCAATTTTTTTGTATTTTTAGTAGAGATGGGGTTTCATGGTGTTAGCCAGGATGGTCTTGATCTTCTGACCTCATGATCCTCCCGCCTTGGCCTCCCAAAGTGCTGGGATTACAGGCATGAGCGACTACGCCCAGCCAAATTTTATTTAACTTTAATTAATTTAAATTTAAATAGCCACATGGGGCTAGTGACTTCTCTATTGGATAGGGCAGCTTTGGAAGCTACTCTGAGACATGCTGAGCTAACGGTGTGTTTTTATTTATTCATTCTACAAATATCAAGTTTGTGGTGGTCACTGAGTAAAAGCATCCTTGTCCGCAAGGAGCTTCTGATTTAGTGGGGACTGCAGGCACCTGCCATGTAATGATGAGCCTAAGGTGATTACTGGGAGCACAGAGGAAGGGTTTGAGCTTGGTAAGAGAGGTTGGGGGTTGATCAAGGAAGGTGTCCTGGATGCATCCTAGAGAGTAAGTTCTGGAGAACAATTAAGAGTTTGTACAGTGAAACTTACTCCGTCTTTCCCCCTCCCCTCCCCTCCGCTCCCCTCCCCCTTGCCCCCTCCCCCCCCTCCCTCCTTCCTTCCTTCCTTTCTTTTCCTTCCTTTTCCTTCCTTTTCTTCCTTCCCTTCCTTCCTTCCTTGTTTCTTTCTTTCCTTCTTTCTTTCCTTCTTTCTTTTCGTCTCACTCTGTCGTCTAGGCTGGAGTGCAGTGGCACGATCTCGGCTCACTGCAACCTCCAACTCCCTGATTCAAGCGATTCTCCTGCCTCAGCCTCCTGAGTAGCTGGGATTACAGGCACGCACTACCACACCCAGCTAATTTTATATTTTCAGTAGAGACAGGGTTTCACCATGTTGGCCAGGATGGTCTCAAACTCCTGACCTCGTGATCCGCCCGCCTCGGCCTCTCAAAGTTCTGGGATTACAGGCGTGAGCCACCGTGCCTGGCCTGAAACATGGAGCCTCTGAGTATCCCCAAAATCATCTTCTTGATGGGCTTATGCTGATACCATTTGCAGTGAGTCTGACAGAGGCAGGAACAGGGTGGTGCACAGTGACACTGCCTCTCCTTCCCTGGGTTGAAGAGGGCCTCTGGAAGGGATTGAGGTTCAGGAGAGCTATAGCAACTTGAAGCCTCAGTTTTTGTTCCTCTCAACTGTAGGAGACTAGTTTAAGATTATCTTTCTTCCTTCTCTCCAGATGGTGTCCTACTCTTCTGTCCTCACAGCCATCAGTAAGGTATGACCGTAGGCACTCAGGAGCTAGGTTGGGGATGACAGACAAGGCCCCACCTCCTTGACGGCCCTGATCCTGTGACCCATGAGGCTGGATAGGCAGCACATGATGCCTCTGGCTGGCATTGCTGGCCTTCCATGGGAGGGGGATCCTGGCAAGTAGCGGCTGGTGCTTGGGAGCCAATGTCCAGTGTTGAGGGTGCTGAGTCTTGGACCCAAGGTTGGAGGAGAGAGGAGCAGGAGTCCTGAACACACCATCTGCCTCATGTGAGACCTGGGGGTGGACAGGGGCATTCCATAGCATCTCCACTGTCCTTTCCACAGTTTGATGACTTTTCTCGGGACCTGTGTGTCCAGGCATTGCTAGACATCATGGACATGTTTTGTGACCGTCTGAGGTAAGGGCAGGGGTAAGGGGGCTTACAACGTTCTAGCCTTGTCTTAGTGCAGAGGTGCAGCTCCTAGCACACAGACCGAGACCAACTCTGGGTTCCCATGTTTTTTCTCCCCACCTGCCATCCACACTCACTCGTCCCCTCCTTTTCTTACTCCCTTAGGACAGAGTGCCTCCTCTCTGTCTGAAGTAGCTCATTTGAAATCTTGTCCAGTAGAAGCCAAAGCGGCTAAGCGTCTTCCCCAGGACTTTGCTAGCTTTGCAGCCCTGGTCCCTAATAAGGGAGTGCCAGGGACTCTGGGGAACATTGGTGTGGGTCGGATTTCAGCCATTAGAAGAACAGAGGCTAATTTTGCATCCTTCCCTGTAGCTGTCACGGCAAAGCCGAGGAGTGCATCGGACTGTGCCGAGCCCTTCTTAGCGCCCTCCACTGGCTGCTGCGCTGCACGGCAGCCTCTGCAGAGCGGCTCCGGGAGGGGCTGGAGGCTGGCACTCCAGCCGCTGGGGAGAAGCAGCTTGCCATGTGCCTTCAGCGCCTGGAGAAAACCCTCAGCAGCACCAAGAACCGGGCCCTGCTGCACATCGCCAAACTAGAGGAGGCCTGTATGTCCCTTGATTCCCCTGAGCCCCACCTGCCGCTGCTCCCGTAGCCGGTCCTTTAATTGAGAAGGGAGAGGCAGGATGCCATCCCACCTCTTTCCAGGAGGATCTGAAACCATCCCACTTCCTTTTTTTTCTCCCCATAAGCATTGCACACATCCCAGGGACTTGGGCAGGGTGGCACCCGAGCCAATCAACCAACAGGTATTTACTGAGCATTGTGGTACGCCCAGCACTGTGCTAGGTGCTGCGGGCGGGGGGTGGGGGGCTACCAAAGGAGCATGTGGCAGGGTCCCTGCCCTCATCAAGCATAGCTGCTAGTGGGGAGCAAGACTAATACATCACAGACGCGGAAAAAACTAGAGGACAAGACAAGCACGGTGTCCGTTACTGTGTTTGTCTCCATGTTACTCATCGTCTGGAAGCAAATGACTCTTGTATTTGAATGTTACCTAAAATGCCCCTTTTAACACAGTGCCTGTCTGCTGTTGGGCCTGTTGTACCATATGCCTCTTGACTCAAGTTCAGATGTTAAGTGTTGGTACTTTCCAGAGCCTGAGAACAGACAGATCACCTGGCGGGAGGGAAGATACCGGTATTTCCAGCAACGGGGTCCTAAGGCCATAGTCTTGCTCCTTGAAGCCCAAGTGGCTTGGGACCACCTACAGATCTCTTGTTCTCCAGGAACAAGTATGCTAGAATGGGCTACTCACGAGGCTTCAGGACCTGGTTGGAGAGCTTGTTTTAGGACTAGTATATTTATTTCTTCCCCAAGTATGTTTTACTGCCTGTGAAAAGTCCAAAAACATAATCTTTATATAAAAATGGACTGTGTTGACAGCCTCTTCCTTACCTTGGGCCCTTGATACATGTTTATTGGCTGAAAATCGGATGAATACTGAATTTTAATGGATCTCAGGTCTTGTCTTTTTTTTCCCCCTTTTATGCTCCATGGAGGTTAATGGGCTAGTTGGTGCCATTGTTCATCATTTGACCCTCTGGAATTGTAACTAGGATAAGTAACATAATTCAGTGCTAACTGATATATGGCTTAGACCATGAGTGTGGGCATTAAGGAAGGACAGAACAGTGAGTTAGACCAGTTGGGTGAGTTGCTAAAGGACCTGGGGCTTGAACAGAAGCTTAGAGCATGTGGGAGTTTGAGAGAGGGTGTGTGAGAGGTTTTAGCAGGGGAGGGCAGCAAGCACAATGCCTAGATGAGGGAGTGGTTGAGAATGAGAAGGCCATTTAGGGACCTAGCTCCCCCAGAGGAGAGTGACAGCCTCTGCAAGACTGGACTTTGGGATCCGCCCACTCCTCGAGTGATTTGTGGCTACCCTCCCTGTTCCAGCCACTGGGCTCTGGCCTCCCTCTGCCTCTCTCTCCTGAGCCTGTGTGATGCCATACCTTCTGAAGTCAGCTGGCTGTATCCCTTGGAAGTCAGGCCTTTGGGAATGGTCTCTGGGGTTTCCAGCTCTAGGTGCCCACTCCCCTTCTGGAAACAGTGCATGCTGCCCTCAGGCCCCTCCTTCCCTGTTGTTCTCAGGGAAAGCCTTCCTGTGTGGTTTCATGTGCCAGAGGGGGTGCCAAAATCAAGGAGTTCGGGGCAAGGCGCTCCCTCTCCCCTGTTTCCCATCACGTTTCTGCACTTCTTTCCCTCTGCCAGCTTCCTGGACTGCCATCGAGCATTCTCTCTTGAAACTTGGAGAGATCCTGGCCAATCTCAGCAACCCCCAGCTCCGGAGCCAGGCTGAGCAGTGCGGCACCCTCATTAGGAGGTACCAGCTCCCTGGGGGATGGTGGTGGAGAGAGAGGGAGGACACGCCCTGGGGTGGGGAGATGTGGCACCTGGTGCCATCCTCTCCACCTTCACCTTTGGTCCCCCAAACACTGTCCCCTGTGTTTGTGATCCCTCAGCATCCCCATGATGCTGTCTGTGCATGCGGAGCAGATGAACAAGACCGGCTTCCCCACCGTCCACGCCGTGATCCTGCTCGAGGGCACCATGAACCTGACAGGCGAGACACAGTCCCTGGTGGAGCAGCTGACGATGGTGAAGCGCATGCAGGTGGGAGGGGCCAAGTGGCTCTCCCCTCCCCAAGGCGGGCCAGCCTGTTGGGGGCAGGAGGGAGGATTCTTGTAGTCCTCCCTGGGAGAAGTGGGGTTTCTCCTGCTCCATGATGGAAAGTGGGTGCTAGTTGTGCACACTTCTGTCATTGGACCTTACGCCCCTGGTTCTCAGCACACAGCTGGGCAGCGACTCTGCCATGCAGTCTCTGAGCCAGCCAAATCCTCGGAGTCCACAGAAGGATGACGGGGTATGGGCACCCTCTTAGGCCTCGTCCTTGGCTCTTCCCACAGCATATCCCCACCCCACTTTTTGTCCTGGAGATCTGGAAAGCTTGCTTCGTGGGGCTCATTGAGTCTCCCGAGGGTACGGAGGAGCTCAAGTGGACAGCTTTCACTTTCCTCAAGGTACTGGGGACGTGGGAGGGGCAGAGCCAGTCTAGGAATGGTTCTCAGGAAGAGCAGCGGCACCCTGGACCTTTGCCCTGTGTTCCTCCCTGTGGGCGCTGGGCCCAGCCTGCCAGGTATCCCAGCGCAAGTTCCCATTGATCATTTTCTCTGAAAGTGCCAGGGCTATATTTAGCCCATTTGGCAGACTCCGTTGTTTCTTACCACAGAGGTGCAGTTTAGCTTGGTCATCAGACAGATTGGTGTAGGGCAGTGAAAGGAGCCAGGGAATGGGGCCCCAGTCCTCCTTGAAGCTGGGGATCCACTTTCGCTTATGGCATTTTTTTCTGTTGAGCTAGCAGAGGTATAGGGTCCCAGTGTCCTGTGCCTGTGCCTGGCGGCATCAGGGGCTTGGGCACCTATTGGCTTTCTCATTCAGCACTAAGTGTGCTCTCACTCGCAGGGTAGGAGTGTTCCTGTCTCTTTTCCTGGAGCAGGGGGTCGGGGGGATGCCTTCAGGGGTGGATGAAAGAGAAAAGAAATGGATCTTCCTGTTTTTCCCCCTGCCTCACCCCCTAGATTCCACAGGTTTTGGTGAAGTTGAAGAAGTACTCTCATGGGGACAAGGTGAGTTGAGTTGAGGATTGGGATGGAGGCATGGGAGCAGAAACAAGGGCAAAGGGAGGGTCCTTCAGGCCCCAGCTGGGCAGTGTTCTTATGCCTGGAAGAGAGCTGAATGTGTGTGTACACCTCAGTGTGTGTGCTTCGCCATGTGTGTGCTTCAGTGTGTGCATGTACTTCAGCATATGCGTGCTTCGCCGTGTGTGTGCTTCAGTGTGTGTGCATCAGTGTGTGTGTGCTTCAGTGTGTGTGCTTCAGTGTGTGTGCTTCAGTGTGTGTGCTTCACCATGTGTGTGCTTCAGCGTGTGTGTGCTTCAGCATGTGTGTGCTTCAGTGTGTGTGCTTCACCATGTGTGTGCTTCAGTGTGTGTGCTTCACCGTGTGTGCTTCAGCGTGTGTGTGCTTCAGCGTGTGTGTGCTTCAGTGCGTGTGCTTCAGTGTGTGTGCTTCGCCGTGTGTGTGCTTCAGTGTGTGTGCTTCAGCATGTGTGTGCTTTGCCGTGTGTGTGCTTCAGCATGTGTGTGCTTCAGTGTGTGTGCTTCAGTGTGTGTGCTTCAGCATGTGTGTGCTTCAGCGTGTGTGCTTCAGTGTGTGTGTGCTTCAGTGTGTGTGCTTCAGTGTGTGTGCTTCGCCGTGTGTGTGCTTCAGTGTGTGTGCTTCAGTGTGTGTGCTTCGCCGTGTGTGTGCTTCAGTGTGTGTGCTTCAGCATGTGTGTGCTTCAGCATGTGTGTGCTTCAGTGCGTGTGCTTCAGTGTGTGTGCTTCAGTGTGTGTGTGCTTCAGTGTGTGTGTGCTTTGCCATGTGCGTGCTTCAGCGTGTGTGTGCTTCAGCGTGTGTGTGCTTCAGTGTGTGTGTGCTTCAGCGTGTGTGTGCTTCAGTGTGTGTGCTTCAGCATGTGTGTGCTTCAGCATGTGTGTGCTTCAGTGTGTGTGCTTCAGTGTGTGTGCTTCAGTGTGTGTGTGATTCAGTGTGTGTGTGCTTTGCCATGTGCGTGCTTCAGCGTGTGTGTGCTTCAGCGTGTGTGTGCTTCAGTGTATGTGTGTGCTTCAGTGTATGTGTGTGCTTCAGCGTGTGTGTGCACCCACAGCATACACCCAGGCTCCAGGCAGAAGGCAGCCAGGCAGCTCAGGCTGATGTCTCCAGCAGACAAGGTTGCCTGAGATGATCAGGGCCTGGTGGCCCTGGAAACCAGGTGGACACTTCTGCCTCCTTCTAGGACTTCACTGAGGATGTCAACTGTGCTTTTGAGTTCCTGCTGAAACTCACACCCTTGTTGGACAAAGCTGACCAGCGCTGCAAGTATGAGCTCCCCTGGTCACCCCTACCCTACTGGAAGGGGTTCTGGGCTCTTCCCCTGATCTCTGTGCCAGAGAAGCCTCAGGGGACTCTGTCTCCTTGTTCACTCCCCTTGGCAGGGGCAGGAAGCAGCAGCCCATAGTTGCCAAGTCCCCAGAGCCCCTCTACTGTCCCTCAGGCCCTCCAGATTTTCCTCACCTGAAAGAGGCAGGATGCTGCTCAGGGACTGGCCACTCCCACCCCTCGCCCTCCCAGCCAGGTGCCCAGTTCCCTCCACATCTTTCTGTTTCACAGCTGTGACTGTACAAACTTCCTGCTCCAAGAATGTGGCAAGCAGGGGCTTCTGTCTGAGGCCAGTGTCAACAGCCTTATGGCTAAGCGGTAAGTGTGAGCGCGCCTGGGCTACCCCAAGAGCCCCTTGACCTCTCTCTCTTTACGGTGGGGCTGCTGGGTGCCTTTCAACCTCCTGTCTAAAGTTTGAGCTGCAAGTGACTGGGACTGTGCCTGGGGGTACCAGCCGGCCGCGGTGACTCACGCCTGTCATCCCAGCACTTTGGGAGGCTGAGGCGGGTGGATCACCTGAGGTCGGGAGTTCAAGACCAGCCTGAGCAACGTAGAGAAACCCCGTCTCTGCTAAAAATAAAAAATTAGCTGTGGTGGCACATGCCTGTAATCCCAGCTACTTGGGAGGCTGAGGCAGGAGAATCACTTGAACCCGGGAGACGGAGGTTGCGATGAGGCAAGATCATGCCATTGCACTCTAGCCTGGGCAACAAGAGCAAGACTCTGTCTCAAAAAAAAAAAAAAAAAGCATGGGTGTCTTCAGACCAGAGTTTTACGTTCTTAGTCATTGCTCTTTAACTCATACCCATCTTTCTGATAAAAGTAAAAATCCTAGGCCGGAGGCAGATGGATTACTTGGAGGCCAGGAGTTCAAGACCAGCCTGCCCAACATGGCAAAACCCCATGTCTACTAAAAATACAAAAATCAGCTGGGCATAGTGGTGTGTGCCTGTAATCTCAGCTACTCTGGAGGCCGAAGCATGAGAATTGCTTGAACCCAGGAGGCAGAGGTTGCGATGAGGCGAAATCATGCCACTGCACCCCAGTCTGGGTGATAGAGTGGGACCTTGTCTCAAAAAAAAAAATAAGTAAAAATCCTGAATCTTCCTTTAATCTTAAATGTGCTTTCAGAACATTTAAGACTAATGATAGGCTGGGTGCAATGCTTCACACCTGTAATCCCAGCACTTTGTGAGGCCGAGGTGGGCGGATCATGAGGTCAGGAGTTCGAGACCAGCCTGGTCAACATAGTGAAACCCCATCTCTACTAAAAATACAAAAATTAGCTGGGCGTGGTGGTATGCACCTGTAATTCCAGCTACTCAGGAGGCTGAGGCAGGAGAACCCAGAAGGCGGAGGTTGTAGTGAGCTGAGATTATGCCACTGCATTCTAGCCTGGGTGACAGAGCGAGACTCTGTCTCAAAAAACAAAAGACGAATGATAAATAGCCAGGCGCAGTGGCTCACCTGTCATCCCAGGACTTTGGGAGGCCAAGGTGGGCGGGTCACCTGAGGTCAGGAGTTTGAGACCAGACTGGCCAACATGGTGAAATCCCGTCTCTACTAAAAATACAAAAAAGTAGCCTGGCATGGTGGTGAGTGCCCAGCTGCTCGGAGGGCAGAGGCTGCAGTGAGCCGAGATTGCACCACTGTACTCCAGCCTGGGCGACAGAGTGAGACCTGTCTCGAAAAAAAAAAAAAAAAAAAGACTAAGGATAAATCAATGATTGCGACATTGACTATGCGTCCATAAACTTCAGCTGAGATCGCACCACTGCACTTCAGCCGGGGCGACAGAGCGAGACTCCGTCTCAAAAAAAAAAAAAAAAAAAGAATTTCACCCCAACCTGGATATTCTTACATGCTTCCCACCTCCTCTGCTCATTTCCTTCTGGGCTTGAACGAGGGAATGTGTCAATAATTTCTCTTCATTCCTCTTCCCTTCCTTGACCAACTGGTGATGTCCACAGCAAAGCAGACCGAGAGCACGCACCCCAGCAGAAATCAGGAGAGAATGCCAACATCCAGCCCAACATCCAGCTGATCCTCCGGGCAGAGCCCACTGTCACAAACATCCTCAAGGTGAGTGTGCCCTTCCCTGGCCACCACGGTCTTCTCTTTCTTCTTCCCAGTGCTCCTTCTGCTTGCAGATAAACAAACAGGCCACAGACCTCTGTCTCCTTTAGCTTTTATACATAGTTGCTGTGGAGGTAGTGAAAGGGGAGGCAAGGGCAGCTGCCACCGAATGCTAACCCGTGGGACCTTCATTTGTACACCAGGCACTGCAGTAGGCACTTTCACTTAGGCCGTCTCACGTGGAAACAACAGAGACGTGGGTGCAGTGGCTCACGCCTGTAATCCCAGCATTTTGGGAGGCTGAGGTGGGAAGATCACTTGAGGTCAGAAGTTTGAGACCAGCTTGGCCAACGTGGTGAAACCATGTCTCTACTAAAAACACAAAATTCACTGGATGTGGTGGTGCATGCCTGTAATCCCTGTTACTTGGGAGGCTGAGGCAGGAAAATCACTGAACCCAGGAGGCAGAGGTTGCAGTGAGCCGAGATTGCGCCACTGCACTCCAGCCTGGGCAATAGAGCAAGACTCCGTCTCAAAAAAAAAAAAAAGGGAAACAACAGAGAAGCTCCCAGCTGTGACCTTGCCCACTCCAACCTCACCACCTGCATGCCAGTGTAGATGAGAGGGATGGATCGGAGAGCAAGGGTGGGTTTTAGGAATTATTTTCCAGATCGAAGTCAGAAAGATGTAGATTACATTCCAGGTTGTGAAAAAGAGAAAATGTGGCTAGGCTGTATCTTGGGTGGGGGGTCTTCAGTGTTCTTCAGGACTTGATTTCCTGTCCTGTCCCCAGACGATGGATGCAGACCACTCTAAGTCCCCGGAGGGACTGCTGGGAGTCCTGGGCCACATGCTGTCCGGGAAGAGTCTGGACTTGCTGCTGGCTGCCGCTGCTGCCACTGGAAAGCTGAAATCCTTCGCCCGGAAATTCATCAAGTGAGGAAGGCCAAGCCCCTGACCCCAGGGCATGCAGGGAGGCCACGTGTTGGGAGGAGATAGCAGGGTAGGAGTCAGGTACCTGGGTCTGGGTCTCATCCAGAGACCCACGGGCCTAGGCAGAGCATCCTGGCTGGAGATCTTGGAGGAAGGGCCTGTTCTTGCGACCTAAGTGTTCCTTTCTCTTCAGCTGAGGATGGAGTGGACATGTTTGGTAAAGGCATGAGGGTAAGGGTTGAGGTGTTGAACACTGGGCATGGAGGAATTCTGAGTATGCCCAGTTATTAATAAGGGGCTCTCAAATTCTGTTGCCTTTGGTTGTCCTGGAATTTGACATATATAGAACATGGTTCCATTCAGTGAGCCATTCTCTAGGCCTTGGAAATCTTCTAACAATAAATATCCTTCTGGCCGGGTGTGGTGGCTCACGCCTGTAATCCCAGCACTAAGGGAGGCCAAGGTGGGTGGATCACCTGAGGTCAGGAGTTGAAGACCAGCCTGGCCAACTTGGTGAAACCCTGTCTCTACTAAAAATATAAAAAATTAGCCAGGTGTGGTGGCGGGCATCTGTAATCCCAGCTACTTGGGAGACTGAGGCAGAAGAATTGCTTGAATGGAGGCAGAGGTTGCAGTGAGCTGACATTGTGCCACTGTACTCCAGCCTGGGTAACAGAGCGAGGCTCTATCTCAAAAAAAAAAAAAAAAAAAAAAAAAAGAAATCCTTCTTTTTCCTGTACCAATGTGTCTCTTTTAAGTTTAACCAGTAACTCAGACTCTAGCGACCGCTCTCTGAGCATGTGTAGTCCCCAGCGCCCAGCTACTGCTCAGCTTATGCCCTGGTTAATGCAACCTGTCTCCATTCCTTTCAGTTTGAATGAATTCACAACCTATGGCAGCGAAGAAAGCAGTAAGTCAGCCCTGTGCATCTGCAGGCCCAGTGGGCCCTGAGGAGGGGTGTGGCGGGAGAGTGTGGGAGAGAGGAGGGCTCCCGGGCTCAACAGGGGGAGGCTGTGTTCCCTCGTCAGAGCCATGACCAACGGAAGCTTCCACAGAGCTTGAAAGTGGGTAATGCTGGAAAAGTATTCTTCCCAGACCATCCATTCCTATGTCTCCTTCCGCCCTCACTCCTTTATGACTTGGTTGGGTATGCCAGGAGAGGGTGCTGGGGGTCTTTGGTTTCAAGGAAGGGATGATGTTCCAGTTGAGACTCAAGAAAAGGATTCTGAGCCTCAGAGCTTTGAAGGAGCCACTTGGTCCCTGACCTTCCTAGAGGCAAATCCCGATCCCTGTCGACCCAGACAAGGACCGCCCCCTGCCCTCGTCTGGGAGCTCAGCCTTCCTGTCCTTCCACAGCCAAACCGGCCTCCGTCCGGGCCCTGCTGTTTGACATCTCCTTCCTCATGCTGTGCCATGTGGCCCAGACCTATGGTTCAGAGGTGAGAGAGAGGGGAGCAACCGGGACGGGGGCTCAGGGGAAGAAGGTAACCCGGAACTCTCCCCACCTCACCGCCTGCACCCCCACAGCCTCTCAGCCAGTTAGTTCTGTGGGCCTCAGAAACCAGGTGCCCACCCGGACGGCCCCTTCAGCCCCATGTTCACACTGACCACTAGGTGGCAGCATTGCCCCCGTCTGGCTCCCTTAGAACAGTTCGTCCCCAGTCTTCGGGCTGGGCAGGAGCAGCAGCCTGGCGGGAAACGGTGCAGTCCCGGGTCCAGCGCTGGCAGGCGCCGCGCCCTCCCCACTCGGCTGGTGCCCCCCTTCCCCTTTCCCAGGTGATTCTGTCTGAGTCGCGCACAGGAGCTGATGTGCCCTTCTTCGAGACCTGGATGCAGACCTGCATGCCTGAGGAGGGCAAGATCCTGAACCCTGACCACCCCTGCTTCCGCCCCGACTCCACCAAAGTGGAGTCCCTGGTGGCCCTGCTCAACAACTCCTCGGAGATGAAGCTGGTGTCAGTGGCCCGGGCGCCCACTCCAAGGGTGGCGGTGGGGGCAGGGTCAAGACCCTCTCCCCGAGCCCGTCCCCTGCTCCTCTGTGCTGACTTCTCTGCACTCCCGCAGGCAGATGAAGTGGCACGAGGCCTGTCTCAGCATCTCAGCCGCCATCTTGGAAATCCTCAATGCCTGGGAGAATGGCGTCCTGGCCTTCGAGTCCATCCAGGTAGCCCCGCCTTCCCAGCAGCCTTCGCTCCCCTGAGACACAGAGCCAGCCAGTGATGACTTGTTATATTTCGTAAGGGCAAGAAGACCTTTAATCCAGGAGTTCATGTTTTGATATCGATCTTTTGTGTAATTGTAGTCTTAGCCACTCCCTCTGGCCCAGGTAGCTCTGGGAAGATCAAACTTGTGGGGAGTGTGGCCCGGGACTCCACCCGCTGCACTGAGCTGCCCACAGAGGCTGAGAAGGTGATGGTGGTTCAGGAAAGGGAGATAGATGGTAGCCCATCACCTTTCCCTCTCCCCTAGAAAATCACTGATAACATCAAAGGGAAGGTATGCAGTCTGGCGGTGTGTGCTGTGGCTTGGCTTGTGGCCCACGTCCGGATGCTGGGGCTGGATGAGCGTGAGAAGTCGCTGCAGATGATCCGCCAGCTGGCAGGGCCGCTGTTTAGTGAGAACACCCTGCAGTTCTACAATGAGAGGTCAGTAACCCACCTTCCCTTCTCAGACCCTACAAGTGTGTTGTGAGAAGTCAGCACATCCAATAACAAGCACCCTTCTCTTTTCTGACCTTCGCAGACACGCTGCTCGATCATTCGCTCACTCACTTTCCCATTCATGCATTCACTCACCTGACTCGGCAAACATGTACTGTGTCTCTGTGGCAGAAGCGTTTATATGCCAGCACCTGCTGTGTATCAGAAATGCAGACCCAAACAGGGTCTGCCCGCAGAGACTCAAGTTCTAGACAACTAGCTCCCAAAAGAAGAAAACTGTATGACTGTCTAGGAGCTAGGAACCTGTCTGTAGATTTTACACGCCATCCCCCGCCCTCAGTTCTCTCTTAGGACAGTTTCCTGCCCTGGCTCTTCAAGGGCTTGGAGGACTTCCTTGGTGACCAGCTACATTGAGTTCATTCACCCATCCAATAAGTTGTTTGCTTTTTTTATTGTCAAACACACATAAGATTTGCCATCTTAGCCATGTTGTTTAAGTGTGCTGTTCAGTAGTGTTAAGTATATTCACACTGTTGTGTAACAGGTCTTCAGAACTTTCTTCTTACATCTCTGAAACTCTGTACCCGCTGAACAACAACTTCCCATTTTCCCCTCCCTCCAGCTCCCAGTAACTACCATTTTGCTTTCTGTGTCTAAGAATTTGACTACTTGACACTTTTTTTTTTTTTTTTTGAGACAAGGTCTTATTCTTGCCCAGCCCAGAGTGAGTCTCACTGCAACCTCAAACTCCTGGGCTCAAGTGATCCTCTCGCCTCAGCCTCCCAAGTAGCTGGGACTGCAGGCCCACAGCCAGCTAATTTTTCTATTTTTTGTAGAGACACGGTCTCATTATATTGCCAGGTCTTGAACTCTAGGCCTCAAGTGATCCTCTCACTGGGGACTCCCAAACTGCTGGGATTACAGGCGTGACTCACCGTGCCTTGCTGAATTTGACTACTTTTTAGATGCCTCATTTAACTGGAATCATACAGTCCTTGCCTTTTCGTAATTGACTGACTTCACTCAGCGTGATGTCCTCAAAGCTCATCCATGTAGTAGCATGTGACAGGATATTCTTCCTTTTTAAGGCTGAATAATACTCTGTTGTGGGCCAGGCGTGGTGGCTCACGCCTGCAATCCTAGCACTTTGGGAGGCTGAGGCGGGTGGATCACTTGAGGTCAGGAGTTTAAGGCCAGCCTGGCCAACATGGTGAAACCTTGTCTCTACTAAAAATACAAAAATGAACAGGGAGTGGTGGCAGGCGCCTGTAATCCCAGCTACTTGGGAGGCTGAGACAGGAGAATCACTTGAACCCAGAAGTGGAGGTTGCAGTGAGCCGAGATTGTGCCACTGCACTCCAGCCTGGGTGAGAGAGTGAGACTATTTCAAAAAACAAAACAAAAATAAAAACAAAACCTCTGTTGTGTGGCTATACCACATCTTGATCCCTCCTCTGTCAGTGGACAGTTCACCTGCTTCCACCTTTGGGCTATAGTGAATAGTGCTGCTGTGAACTGGGATGTTTACCAGCCAATATGTTTTGGGTGCTGCCATGTCTTTATGGCAACGTTGAGGATGTCTTTATTTTATTTATTTATTTATTTGTTTGCTTGTTTATTTATTTATTTATTTTTGAGACGGCGTTTCGCTCTGTTGCCCAGGCTGGAGTGTTGTGGCCTGATCTCGGCTTACTGCAACCTCCGCCTCCTGGATTCAAGAGATTCTCCTGCCTCAGCCTCCTGAGTAGCCAGGATTACAGGCATGCGCCACCACACCCGGCTAATTTTTGTATTTTTAGTAGAGATGGGGTTTCACTATCTTGGCCAGGCTGGTGTTGAACTCCCGACCTCAGGTGATCTGCCCGCCTCAGCCTCCCAAAGTGCTGGGATTATTGGTGTGAGCCACTGTGCTGGGCCTGAGGATGTCTTAATAGGGAGAAGGGGAAGCATTGAGCTGAATGAGGTTTGGAGGGTCTGGAAAAGCACATCTCGTGTTCCCCTTGCTTCCTTCTTTTTTCCTTTCTTCCCGCATTTCCCCGCTACCTCCCCCCTGTCCTACCAAATAGGGAACTCATTCTGGTGTAACCCATTCTAAGCACCCTGAGTCCTATCTGGGTAAGGGGTAGTGGGAAGTCTGTGACTCCATTGTGCAGGTGGGAAAACTGGCTCTAAAAGTCATAGCAACTTTCCCAGAGCCACCCTGCATTCCAGGAACAGTCAGCACTCGGCCTGGGTCGGTATTCACTTCCGAAGCCTCTTTCCACGAGAAAATTCCTGGATATACACTTCTATCTGCCCAGCTACCAGGGGCCGGGAAGAGTCCTGTGGGGCAGCCCTTGGACCTCTCCTGGAAGGAACAGTTTACTTTGGGAGGAGGCCAGGGCTGGGCGGGGACCCCCAAGCACTCACCCCAGGAGGAAGTGATTGCGTTTGTTTATGTGGCAGGTTGGCAGGGCCCAGGCCTGCGGGATGGGGGAAGTTGGAGAATAAAAGAAAATGTGAATATCTGGCTGGAATGGCCAGGGGGAGGAAAGTCCCTGCCCAGTCCCTGTTGATAGGCTTTGTGTCCTCCAGGTGAGAGACCTGCCAGGAGCAGAGACGGAGCCAGGTCGCTCCGGGGTGTACCCTCCCCCAGCGCAGAACTGAGTTAATGCCCCAGGGAGATTTCTGTAACCCAAGTCCAGGGGAAAGTCTGGCATGGCTGTTCCCTCCTCTCCTTCCCCACCCCACAGTGGCACCTGAGCCTCAGGTCCTCTCGGCCCTCTCCTAGGGTGGTGATCATGAACTCGATCCTGGAGCGCATGTGTGCCGACGTGCTGCAGCAGACAGCCACGCAGATCAAATTTCCCTCCACCGGGGTGGACACGATGCCCTACTGGAACCTGCTGCCCCCCAAGCGGCCCATCAAGGAGGTGCTGACGGACATCTTTGCCAAAGTGCTGGAGAAGGGCTGGGTGGACAGCCGCTCCATCCACATCTTCGACACTCTGCTGCACATGGGCGGCGTCTACTGGTTCTGCAACAACCTGATCAAGGTATTTGGGCTGGAGTGGCTGTAGGCTGACATCGGTCCTGTCCCCTGGCTCCCCACACCTGGCCTGGTCTGCCAGGCTTCCTTAAGAGGCTGCCGTGAACCAGGTGGCCTCCCCGGGATGCCTCGCCTCAGAGTTGCCTCCTTGGGGAGCTCTGGCCAGAGACTGGGATTCAGCCTGAGGGGCGGAGCAACATCTGGAACCCCTCTGCGGGCCTTCCTGTACAGTCATGCTGGGGTGGCAGGGTGTCAGAGCCCCAGATCCCAGGCCCCTGGCTCCTGAACTGCCCCGCTTCCTGCGCACTAGGAGCTGCTGAAGGAGACGCGGAAGGAGCACGCGCTGCGGGCAGTGGAACTGCTCTACTCCATCTTCTGCCTGGACATGCAGCAAGTGACCCTGGTCCTGCTGGGCCACATCTTGCCTGGCCTGCTCACTGACTCCTCCAAGTGGCACAGCCTCATGGACCCCCCAGGCACTGCTCTTGCCAAGTAAGATTCTCTTCAGAGCTTGCCCTGCTCCTGCCACCCAGGGTCAGGCACCCCTCACCTAGTGCCACTCTGGGGTGACACAGAAAGCTCCGGGTCGCCTCTCACTGTCCCCCTTTTTCTGGAACCCTTTGCCAGGCTGGCTGTATGGTGTGCCCTCAGTTCCTACTCCTCCCACAAAGGACAGGCATCCACCCGCCAAAAGAAGAGACACCGCGAAGACATCGAGGTAGGCCCCCACCTCCCACCGCCCCCGCCGGCTTCACTTGTTCACTGGTTTGTTCAGCATTTCCTGAGGATTCCCCAGGCAAAGGGAAGCAGATGGGGCCCCTGCCCTTGGGGCAGCTGTGCCCGGGCATGATTGGTCAGGAATCTGCATGGGTGATCTGTGTGGCCCCAACCTGCCCATGGACACAAGGGGTCTGTAGGATTGTGGGAGGGGTTGAGCAGAGAGGGACTGAGGCCCTGCTGGCCATGCTGACCTCACTCAAATCGGAGCTCCAGCTCTTTTCCCTGACAGCTGGAAGCTGGGGGGGTTTAGGAGTGTGTAACAGTGACTCTCACACCCTCTAGGACTATATCAGCCTCTTCCCCCTGGACGATGTGCAGCCTTCGAAGTTGATGCGACTGCTGAGCTCCAATGAGGATGATGCCAACATCCTTTCAAGCCCCAGTGAGTGTGTGGGCTGGCGGCACGCCGCTCCCGTTCCTGGGAATTCACTCCCCGATGCTGCCACTCTGCCGCTGCCCCAGCTGCAGGCATCTTTGCAGCTGGTCAGAGAGGGTGTGGCAGGGACCTGCTGTTTTAGCCCCCAGGGGGGTGCTCTGTGTCTTGCCCCTAGGGAAGAGGTTGCTGTTCTCACTCCCTGAGGGTTGAAGCTCCTCTGCCCAGGTCCAGCCCAGCCCACAGCTGTTCCCCCGAGCCCCCCTCCCGCCCCCGCCTGCAACCCTCCTGCCCCCTCCCTTACCCAGGGTTGAGGGGATGACAAGCTACCCAAGTGAGTTCACCGCCTCAGGCACAGCCTGTGCCATTGACTCACCAGCTCTGACCTTCCTTCCTTCCCCCAACATGCCCGGAGAGGCCTGGGCTGGAACTTGGGACTACTCCCCACCTTCCTGCCTAAAGAGCACATGCCCCCACCCCTCTGTTCCCTGGAGGGCATCCTTCTCACTGTCCTCTCCTCCCTGCCAAACTTACTGCAAAGGGCTCCTTCTGTGGCATTTTTCCTGTTTCCAGAGATTTCTCCTGAGCCTGAAACTTTTCTCTGAAGGCTTTTAGGGACTAGGGGACCGATTATACACTTAATCAGAAGAAAAATGCTCCAGCTGCAAGGGCTGTGACCTTTAGTGACTGAGCCAGCCCCCATCTGGGTCTCCTCATCTGTAAATGGGGTGTTGTGAGGAGTAAGTGGCCTAGGAAGTACCAAGATCGGCCCCTGGCGCTGTGTGCTCGCCACACATTAGTTTTTCTCTCGTCTCCGTTGGGATCTCTCTGTATCCGAGGCCCCTCTGTGCCTTTTTTTGTTGTTGTTTTTTGAGTTGGAGTCTCCCTTTCTTGCCCAGAGGGAGTGCAGTGACGTGATCTTGGCTCACTGCAACCTCCGCCTCCTGGGTTAAGCAGTTTTTCTGTCTGAGCCTCCTGAGTCGCTGGGACTACAGGCGCCTGCCACAACGCCCGGCTAATTTTTGTATTTTTAGTAGCGATGGAGTTTCGCCATATTAGTCAGGCTGGTCTCGAACTCCTGAACTCAGGTGATCTACCCGCCTTGGCCTCCCAGAGTGCTAGGATTACAGGCATGAACCCCCGCGCTCAGCCTGTTTTTTTGAGACAGGGTTTTGCTCTGTTGCTCATGCTGGAGTGCAGTGGCACCATCTCGGCTCACTGCAGCCTTGTTCTCCTGGGCTCAAGCAGTCTGCCTCAGCCCCGCAAGGAGCTGGGACTACAGGCTTTGGCACCATGCCCAGCTAATTTTTGTATTTTTTGTAGAGATGGGGTCTCGCTAGTTGCCAAGGTTGGTCTTGAACTCCTGGGCTTAAGCAGTCCTCCTGCCTTGGCCTCCCAAAGTGCTGGAATTACAGGTGTGAGCCCCTGCACCCAGCCTCCCTCTGTGCTCTTGATCTCAGGGTCTTCTCTGGGCTTTCCATGTACCAGTTACCTCCGATGGGTGAAGGTCGGGTGGGGGTATCCCCAGGGAGCGCCGCTTTTGCACTTGGCAGGCTGTTCCCCAGCGCTCCGTCTGCTCTGTCCCACAGCAGACCGGTCCATGAGCAGCTCCCTCTCAGCCTCTCAGCTCCACACGGTCAACATGCGGGACCCTCTGAACCGAGTCCTGGGTAAGTTCCCCACCCGTGCTGCTGAACCTGGGGCTAAGCTGGACGAGTCCCTCTCCTCATGGAGGCTGGGCGACCTTGTCAGCTGGAAGGGACCTCATGGCGCCCCTCCCTTCTCCCTCCGTGCTCCTCATTGCTGGCTGTCCTGGCTCCCAGGCTCCTGTCTAGTTCCCCCCCTCCCCTCCCCGGTTGCCTTTTATATTTTCTCTCTCTGACACCCCGTTTTGGGGACATGCTCAGCATGTATTTCTTTTCCCTTTTCAGTCCCGCCTTCTCCCAGAGTGTGACTTCACCCCCTCTCATGGAACTCCCTCCTGTCACTCTCCACAGCCAACCTCTTCCTGCTCATCTCCTCCATCCTGGGGTCGCGCACCGCTGGCCCCCACACCCAGTTCGTGCAGTGGTTCATGGAGGAGTGTGTGGACTGCCTGGAGCAGGGTGGCCGCGGCAGTGTCCTGCAGTTCATGCCCTTCACCACCGTGAGTACCACCTTCCTGGCTCTCCCACTGGTGCTGGGGCCTCGGCGCAGCCCTTGGAGCAGGGAGGGGCCTCCTTCCCCTGGGACAGCACGCCCACCACCAGCCATCCAGCAAGCAGCATCTCTGTCTGTGGCAGGTGTCGGAACTGGTGAAGGTGTCAGCCATGTCCAGCCCCAAGGTGGTTCTGGCCATCACGGACCTCAGCCTGCCCCTGGGCCGCCAGGTGGCTGCTAAAGCCATTGCTGCACTCTGAGGGGCTTGGCATGGCCGCAGTGGGGGCTGGGGGCTGGGGACTGGCACAGCCCCAGGTGCCTCCAAGGGAAGCAGTGAGGAAAGATGAGGCATCGTGGCTCACATCCGCTCCACATGGTGCAAGAGCCTCTGGCAGCTTCTAATTCCCCGCTTCTGACGCCTGACCTCCAGGATGTCTCCTGGTTTCCTCTTTTGAAATTTCTTCTCTGTCTGCCAGCACCTGAGGAGTGTGAGCAGCCTGGACCACAAGCCCAGTGGTCACCCCTGTGTGCGCCCGCCCCAGCCCAGGGGTAGTCTTACTTCTGAGGAACTTTCTAGACGCAGAGTGTGTGTGTGTGTGTGTGTGTGTGTGTGTGTGTGTGTATATTTTGTAATATGTGAGGGAAATCTACCTTTGTTCATGTGTAAATAAAGCTCCTCGTGGATCCCTTTGCGACTGTGGGTGCTGTTGGTGTCAGTGTCACCCGGGGCGGGGCACAGTGCTCTCTCCCTGGACTGCCTATGCTGTGGCCGGGGAAAGCTCACTGCTGTGGTGAGGAGGAGGAGGAAGAGGTGCAGAGGTGGCAGGGCTTAGGATCCTATGTGGACTTGCTCAGCTGAGGAAGGGCCAGGGGAAAGCAGCTTCCCTTCCTTGGAGCCAAGTTGGCCGGCCTGCTGCCCCCTCCCGCAAAGCCAGCTGTACCCTGAAAGGGGAGAGGCTTTGGCTCAGGGCCCCACAGTGCTGGGGCAGGGTGGCCTGCTCTGCTGTCTCCCGAACCTGGCCCAACCCTACCCACACTCTGACTAGCCTGGGATTTGATCTGTTGCCTCCAAAAAAGGACTGGGGGATGGGAGGCGGGGGGGATGAGGGCCGGACCTTTCTTTAACCCTTCCTTGCCTGCCTCACACGTCTCCGAGCCCCTAGATGGATGACTCCGAGCTGGCAGTGGACACTTCTGACCCTGCTTTCCGAGGAGCCACGGGCTGGGGAGGTGGGAGGGACCGAGGAGCTGAGGAGGACAAGGCTTGGGCAGATAGTGGACTGGGGGCTGGTGGGGGTACCCCAAAGCCACACAGGAGTCTTTGGCTGCAGGCAGGCCTCACACCTGCAGTGTGGTCGCTGGCCCCCGTACTTGCCACAGCTCCACACCCTCCTGTGCTGTGAGCTTAGCGCTCTTCAGCTTACGGGGCTGCTGTAAGCAGGAAGTGACCAGCTGGGGCAAGTGCAGAGACCGAGCCTGAGGAGGAGAGAAACTCCAACTTGATGGATGGGCTCAAGTTTATGGAAGATGGTAAGTGACAAGCCTGGTACAGATGCTCAGCACTCCCTGGCTTCATCTTGTCTGACTGTGTCTGGCCTGTTAAGCCCACCTGGACCCCATGTGCTCTCCTTTCCGGGTTCCCATGGTCCCAGTGCCTCTGTCTTCCTTGCGCGGCTGTGGCTGCTTATTCCACGTCTGCCTTGTTCCCTACTGTGTCCCCAGCACTTAGCCCAGCGTCTGCACAGAGTGGGTGCTCAGATAAACACGTGCTAATGGAATGAATGTCAGACGAACTTGAGAACCTTCCCCCTTCTCCCTGGACCTCCTCCCCGACCTCCCTCAGGCCTCTCCCACCCTTCAGCCACCTCCCCAGCCCCTGACCAGGCACCAGCTGGACTCAAGAAGGAGGAAGGACATGACTGGAGGCAAACACTTTATTATCCTGAAGTTTGGTTACAATGCGACAGTGGAGGGGACACTGGTGAGTCGGGGGTGAAGAGGTGGAGGGTGACAGTCGAGATTCCTTTCACACACACGTCTGACATCATTCCTCCTGTCTGCTCCCTCCCACATCCCCAGTCCCCGTCCAGCAAGGCAAATGTCCAGGCACCTGCCCAGCCCTAAAAAGAGTCATAGTCTTGACCCTCGTGGGGGCAGGGCAGGTGTCCCGAGGGCACCCAGAAAAACAGGAGACACGTTGGTGATGCCTGAGTTCCTCATGCGGGGAGTCAAACCATGTCCCAAAAGTCTTAAGAAGAAAAACGAGATTCCCCAGCAAGTTCGTGGGACCCCAGGGCCATGCTTCCCAGCTCTGGCTGCCTCTGCTTGTCCAGGGACCTCACACCCAAAGGGATGGAGGGGTCGCTGTGCAGTCGGCTGAGGCCAGAGTGAGGGGTGCAAGGACCCAGATGGGGAACACTGCTGTTTAAATATTAAACAGGGATTTCTTGTCTCCCACGTGGGAGACCTGATACTCCCAAGGGCCCCAGGTGGGGACCCTCGGGACCAGGGGCTTACTGTGGCTCATCCCAGTGCCCACTGCAGAGCCAGGGCTGGGGAGCAGTCACAGTAATAAATACTTGGTATTTACCTATCTACCTCCCAGTCCAGGGGATGGGAGGACAGGAGCTTTTCTCACTGCTACAGGCAGGAGAATGAAACTCAGAAATGCAGGGAAGGACACAGAGGCCTAGGGCTTCGTTCTGCTCTTCCCTGTCTTTAAATATGAGGCTTAAATAGGCATAAATATTAAATAGAGATAAATACATGGGATGGGGAGGGCTTGGCTCAGGACTGGGCAAGGTGGCGTAGAACGCGGTACGCTAGCTCCAGGAAGCGCTGCAGATGGGAGGCAACCAGGACGCCTCCCGCCCGGCGCTGGAAGGCAGAGGTGAAGGCTGGCATGGCACCCTGGGTGGGCTGCAGGGCAGGGGCCATTCCCAGGTCTTCCATCTGTAAAGGAAAGCTGCGATCAGTGGCTGGGCCCTGCTGAGTGGGTGTTATTACAAATGAGGAAATGCTGGGGGCTGACAGGCCCGGCTGCGGTGCCCAGAATGCCAGCATGACCTTGGCCACCCTGCCCAACAAGGCTCACCTGCTGCCAGATGGTGGTGGCAAAGTCGGCAACGTCCAGCTGCAGTGTATCCAAGGTGGGGCCCAACTCAGGGGAGATCCCTTCCAGGGCCTGCAGGAGGCCCTGGTAGAGGAAGAGGCCGCTATGGAGTTGGCTCAAGCAGCCTGTCTGGGAGACAGAGCGGAAGAGTTAGGGGGTGCTGCCTGAGACCCTCCCATCAGGCCCCCGGCTTGGAGCCTGGAGACCTGGGGGAGCCCATGGGTGTCCCTCCTCTCCTTTCCCCTCCTCATCAGCCTTATCCTTTCCTGACACTCACCAGCTGCAGGGCCTGGCTGGGGCAGCTGCTCAGGGGAGCCCAGGGGATGCCCAGAGAGTGTCTAAGCAGCACCAGCTCCTCGGGGTGGCACAGCTTGTAGGTGGCACACTGGGGATGGAAGGATGCAGAGTGAGACTCGCCGTGGCCAGGTCGCCGCTCCTCCTTCCCTGGTCCTCTCTGATTCTCTGGTCTTTCCCCTCCCTCCATGTCTTGCCAGGCTGTTCAGTTCCTCTCTGCCCTGCACCCCCACCCTCTGATCTCACAGCGGCTCTTGCCCCTTCTCCTGAATGTGATGCCTCCACTCCCATCCCAGCCAGCCCTCCGGAGCACTGTCCCCACCAAGGTCCTCCTCCCCAAGTCCCTTCCCAGCCTTCCCCAGCTCCACCGCTCCTAATATTCTCCCACATCCCTTCCTGAGGATGTCGGCCCACAGTTCCATCCCCCTTAGCTCTCCCCACTGGGCTTCCCTCCCCAGCCCTCTTGCCCGCCTCACTCACCAGCTTCTCCTGCAGCGCGGCACCGTCGCCCTGGATCTTCCTTACTTGCTCTAAGCACTTGAGCAGGAAGCTCTGGGGCAGGGAGCTGGCAGGGCCCAGGGGGGTGGCTTCCTGCACTGTCCAGAGTGCGCTGTGCCACAACAGCAGCTGCAGGGCTGGGGACAGAGCGGGCTCAGGAGACATGCTGTTCCCTATCACCTGAGGCCCTCTCGGGGACACTGGGTGCCTTTAATCCCCATTCCCAGAACGGGGATCCCCAGCCCCTCTGTCACACCAGCCTCCCTCCTATGCCAGGGCGGGCAGCTCTCCCATCCTGGGCCAAGACACTCACCCATCAGCTTCATGGGGCTCTGGGCGGCAGGTACAGCCATGGGTCTGGGTGGGGCTGGGCTGCAGGCTCCGGGCTGTTTTGGGGCCCAGCTCCAGGGGGGCCTTTAT
Source organism: Theropithecus gelada (assembly GCF_003255815.1). Classification (NCBI taxonomy): domain Eukaryota; kingdom Metazoa; phylum Chordata; class Mammalia; order Primates; family Cercopithecidae; genus Theropithecus; species Theropithecus gelada. Next base: position 28,018,479 of record NC_037684.1, on the reverse strand, counting down.
ACATAACCCCACGGAGGCCTGGGAGGAAATTACCTGGGGCCACGACTAAGACTTAGTAATAACTTCCCAGGATTTATGCAAATTTGGTGTCCAAGACAATGCAGGGGGGTTGGAACAAAAAGCTGTTTGCGAAAGTTTTGTGAAATTGTGGAATCTCTGATACTTCTTTGACGTCGCCTTGCCCCCCTCAAACTCCCTTCCTCCCGCTGCCCCACCCAGGCCTGAATGGCCCCAGGGTGTTTGAACAGAACAGCTGAACAAAGGCTGAGCCGCTGGTAGATGCCTGGAGGCGGCAGCAGCCTGTGGGGAAGTGGCGGCTGAGTGGGGTCTCCCTGTGCTCTGGCAGACTTGCGGGGGCAGTGTCTTTGCCCCTCTCCTTTGGGATTCTCAAGCCTGTCCCCAGAGCCCCCACATTCTAAGAGAGAAAGAAACTGGTTGCCCCCATTCCTACCCCCAAACTCTCCAGAGGCTGCCTGTCTGGGTGACCTCCTGAGGGCCCCTACCTGAGATAAGGACATTGGGTCTTGGCTGCAGTGCCCACCCCACACTTGGATAGGCACCATCGAAAGTTCCAGGCTGTCCTGACCCAAGCTGATTAGCTGGGAACTCCCCCAGAAACCCCCCTGACCCCATGACTCATTCAGTTAAGCCCCTGGAATCCCGGTAGAGCCCAGAGGAAACCGGATGTCCGTCCCAAATGAGGCAAGACCCTTCGAGGCGATTTTTTCACCTGACCTTCACCTCCTCATGCGCGACCCTGACAGCAGGGTCCCCAAGGGCTTTGGAACTGGGGGGTTGGGACATGTGACTTCCCTGGCCATTCACCTTGAAGTGGACACGGGTTGGGCTGAGAGAGGGGAAACTGTCCCCATCTTCTCATCCTAGAACCATGCAACATTCACGCTGGAAGGGACCTTGGAGTTGGTTCCAGCCCTGTGAACTGTGCCAGGGAAGGAAGTAGCTTTGCCCAAGGTCATGGTAAGCGACAGAATTACAGCCCGGGCCCCTGGCTTAGGCCTGAACATTTTCTTTTTCATTTTTTTTTTGTCTCCAGATGGAGTCTTGCTCTGTCGCCCAGGCTGGAGTGCAGTGGTGCAATCTCGGCTCACTGCAAGCTCTGCCTCCCGGGTTCACGCCATTCTCCTGCCTCAGCCTCCCGAGTAGCGCCCGCCACCACACCCGGCTAATTGTTTGTATTTTTAGTAGAGACAGGGTTTCACCGTGTTAGCCAGGATGGTCTCGATCTGGTGACCTTGTGATCCGCCCGTCTCGGCCTCCCAAAGTGCTGGGATTACAGGCGTGAGCCACCGCGCCCGGCCTAGGCCTGAGCATTTTCTACAGGCCACGGGGCCTGCCTGGGACAGTCTGACTGACCACACCCAAGACTGTCACTTTCTGTCCTAATTTACCTCAGCCTGCCAAGAAACAGACATCTCTGGATGGTGGACGTGGTGACTAGGTGGGGCCATCTCTGGTGCTTGGGGGCCCCCTGGTGGTCACCACTGGCAGGGACATCACCTGCTGATCTCACACGCTGTCATCTGGTCCCCTGTCCTGCAGCTCCGCCTCAGCTCCGTGGCTCAGCACCTTGCAGTGATGGGGCCCAGTTCAGTGCCCAGCTCCCTGGGAGTAGAGGGTGGGATTTTGTTGCTGTTGTTTTTGTTGTTTGTTTGGTTTTTTGAGACTGAGTTTTGCTCGTTGCCCAGGCTGGAGTGCAATGGCACAATCTCGGCTCACTACAACCTCTGCCTCCCCGGTTCAAGTGATTTTCCTGCCTCAGCCTCGCAAGTAGCTGGGATTACAGGCATGCACCACCATACTCATCTAATTTTGTATTTTTAGTAGAGGTGGGATTTCACAATGTTGGTCAGGCTGATCTCAAACTCCTGACCTCAGGTGATCCACCCACCTCAGCCTCCCAAAGTGCTGGGATTACAGGCATGAGCCATGGCCCCTGGCCTTGAGGGTAGGTTTTTTTTTTTTTTTTTTTTTTTTTTTTTTTTTTTTTTTGAGACGGAGTCTCGCGCTGTGTCACCCAGGCTGGAGTGCAGTGGCGCGATCTCGGCTCACTGCAAGCTCCGCCTCCCAGGTTCACGCCATTCTCCTGCCTCAGCCTCCGAGTAGCTGGGACTACAGGCGCCCGCCACCACGCCCGGCTAGTTTTTTGTATTTTTAGTAGAGACGGGGTTTCACCATGTTAGCCAGGATGGTCTCGATCTCCTGACCTCGTGATCCGCCCGTCTCGGCCTCCCAAAGTGCTGGGATTACAGGCTTGAGCCACCGCGCCCGGCGAGGGTAGGTTTTTTAACAGGACCATGGAAGGCAGAAGCTCCACATTCTTAAACATGTTGCCTGGCAACTATTGCATCGCATACCTCTTATACGTCAGGCACTTTTTTTTTTTAAGACAGAGTTTGGCTCTTGTTGCCCAGGCTGGAGTGGCTGGAGTACAATGGCATGATCTCGGCTCACTGCAACCTCCGCCTCCGGGTTCAAGCAATTCTCCTGCCTCAGCCTCCTGAGTAGCTTGGATTACAGGCATGTGTCACCACCGCCACCACAGCCGGCTAATTTTGCATTTTTAGTAGAGATGGGATTTCTCCATGTTGGTCAGGCTGGTCTTGAACTCCTGACCTTAGGTGATCTGCCCGCTTCGGCCTCCCAAAGTGCTGGGATTACAGTCATGAGCCACTGTGTCAGGCACGTTTTATTACACTTTTTTCCATTTTATTTGTGGGGGGAAACAGGGTCTCACTCTGTCCCCCAGCCTGGAGTGCCGCAGTGCAATCACAGCTCACCGCAGTCTCCACCTCCTGGGCTCCAGTGATCCTCCCACTTGAGCCTCCTGAGTAGCTGGGACCACAGGCACGGACCACCACGCTCGGCTAATTTTTTTTTTTTTTTTTTTTTTTTGCAGAGAGAGGGTTTCACCAGGTTGCCCAGGCTGGTCTCAAACTCCTGGGCTCAAGCCATCCACCCACCTTGACCTCCCAAAGTGCTAGGATTACAGGTGTACAACCAACTGGTGGATTGTAGCCAAGGGAGGGCCTCGGAGAAGTGAAAAAACTTGTTCAAGATCACAGAACTAGCGGGTGGCTGAACCAGGTAGGATTTGCAGTTAGATCATCTTCTCAAGCCCCTGCTGTTAGTGTGATACTACTTTCCTGTCAAGAAAGCTGTACCTCTTGAATAACAGCTCAATCCAGACTTCAGCCCCACACAGGGGAGAATAAAGACCAAACAGAGCAAGGGCTCATTACCACCGGCCATGATACATGGGACTGAGCTGGACTGGAGGCTCAGAAGCCACAGTGATCTGACAGGGGGCAGGCTCCAAAGACCCCCGTTAGTCATCCTTCCAGCATCCAGAAGGCTCTCCCAGGTATTTCTTCATGTTTAGAAGTGGCTGGCAGCTTCCCCTCCCACTTCCTGTTTTCATCTGGTACTGGGCTTAGTGCATCTTTGTAAAGGATCTGGAGTAACTCTCATTTGTTGCTGGGGGGAGTGTAGATTGTAAAAAAAACCTCCTTGGATGGCAACTTGGTAGTGTCTAGTTAAGGTGGAAATGTCTATGCCCCGTGACCAAGCAACTCTACTTCTCAGGTATGCCTCAGAGCAGGAGTACACAGACCTGAGTATGTACACTGAGTTAGAAATGGCTTTTACAATTTTTGTTGTTGTTGTTGTGTTTTTTTGAGACCGAGTCTTGCTCTGTCGCCCAGGCTGGAGTGCAGTGACACGATCTTGGCTCACTGCAACCTCCACCTCCTGGGTTCAAGCGATTCTCTGCTTCAGCCTCCCTCCCAAGTAGCTGGGATTACAGGTGTGCACCACCATGCCCGGCTCATTTTTTTATTTTTAGTAGAGATGGGGTTTTGCCATGTTGGCCAGGCTGGTCTCGAACTGTTGATCTCAAGTGGTCTGCCCGCCTCAGCCTTCCAAAGTGCTGGGATTACAGGTGTGAGCCATGGCGCCCGGCCGGCTTTTACACTTTTAAATGGTTAGGGGAAAATTTTTTTTTTTTTTTTTTGAGACGGAGACTCGTTCTGTCACCCCGACTGGAGTGCAGTGGCGCAATCTCTGCTCACTGCAAGCTCCGCCTCCAGGGTTCACACCATTCTACTGCCTCAGCCTCCCGAGTAGCTGGGACTACAGGCACCCGCCACCTTGCCTGGCTAGTTTTTTGTATTTTTTAAGTAGAGACAGGGTTTCACCGTGTTAGCCAGGATGGTCTCGATCTCCTGACCTTGTGATCTGCCCGCCTCGGCCTCCCAAAGTGCTGGGATTACAGGCTTGAGCCACGACGCCCGGCCAGTTAGGGGAAATTTTTTAAAAAGATGATTTTATAAAATGTAAAAATCGGCCGGGTGCAATGGCTCACGCCTGTAATCCCAGCACTTTGGGAGGCCGAGGCGGGCGGATCACGAGGTCAGGAGATCGAGACCATCCTGGCTAATATGGTAAAACCCGGTCTCTACTAAAAATACAGAAAATTAGCCGGGCGTGGTGGCGGGCGCCTGTAGTCCCAGCTACTCGGGAGGCTGAGGCAGGAGAATGGCGTGAACCCGGGAGGCGGAGCTTGCAGTGAGCCGAGATCACACCATTGCACTCCAGCCTGGGCAAGGAACAAGACTCCGTCTCAAAAAAAAAAAAAAAAAAAAAAAGTAAAAATCATATGAAATTCAAATCTCCATGTCTATAAAAAATTCACATATGTATCGTTTATAGCTGCTTTTGTGCTAGAAAGACAAGGGAGAGTAGTTGTGACAGAGACTGTATGGCCCACAAACCTAAAAAATTGACTATCTGGACCTCTGAGTTTGCAAACTATATACATAGTATATATGTACCAGGAGACATATACAGAGCTGTTCTTTTCTGTATTATTATTATTTTTTTAAACACAGGGTCTCTCTCTGTTGCCTAGGCTGGAGTGCAGTGGCATGATCTTGGCTCACTGCAGCCTCGACTGCCCAGGCTCAAGCGATCCTCCCACCTCAGCCTCCTGAGTAGCTGAGAGTACAGGTGTGCACCACCATGCCTGGCTAATTTTTTTTTTTTTTTTTGAGATGGAGTCTGGCTGTGTCACCTAGGCTGGAGTTCAGTGGTGTGATCTCAGCTCACTGCAACCTCTCCCTCCTGGGTTCAAGCAATTCTCCTGCCTCAGCCTCCTGAGTAACTGGGATTACAGGCGCCTGCCACCATGCCTGGCTAATTTTTGTATTTTTAGTGGAGCTAGGGTTTCACCATATCGGCCAGGCTGGTCTTGAACTCCTGACCTCAAGCGATCCACCTGCCTTGACGTCCCAAAGTGCAGAGATTACAGGCATGAGCCACCATGCCCGGCCATAATTTTTTGATTTTTCATAGAGACAGGGTCTCCCTGTGTTGCCCAGACTGGTCTTGAACTACTGGCCTCAAGTTATCCTCCTGCCTTGGCCTTCTGAAAAGTGTTAAGATTACAGGTATGAGCCACTGCACCTGGCCAGAGATGTTCTTTGGAATGTTGTTATAGTAAACCAATGGAAATGCATTTGCAATGCCCATCAGCTGGGAATAGCTAGATAGATACTGGTCCCTTCATGCTATGTATGCCTCCCAACCTGTCCAGAGTCAAGACTCTGTGAGGAAAGGGACTTTGCTTTATTTGGTCGTATTCTCAGTGCCCAGAACAGTGCTCGGCATGGACATCAACATGATTAGGTCTCAAAAACGATATTGAGTGAAAACAGAGCAAATTACATTCCTGCAATATACTAGGTACAAGAATTTTAAAACTCAATACTGGCTGGGCATGGTGATTCATGCCTGTAATCCTAGCATGTAGGGAGCCTGAGATAGGAGGATTGCTTGTGAGCCCAGGAGTTTATGATCAGCTGGGCAACATAAGGAGATCCCGTCTCTACAAAAAAAATTAAAAAATGAGCCAGGCATGGTGGTGCAAGCCTGTGGTTCTAGCTACTTGGGAGGCTAAGTTGGGAGGATCACTTGGGCCAGGGAGGTTGAGGCTGCAGTCAGCTGTGATCACCCCACTGCAGTCCAGCCTGGATGACAGAGTGAGACCCTGTACAGGCACCACCACCACACACAGCTAATTTTTGTATTTTTAGTAGAGATGGGGTTTCATCATGTTGGTCAAGGATGGTCTCAATCTCCTGACCATGTGATCTGCCCGCCTCGGCCTCCCAAAGTGCTGGGATTACAGGTGTGAGCCACTGCACCCAGCCCATTTTTTTGTGTTTTTCATAGAGATGGGGTTTGCCATGTTGCCCAGGCTGGTCTCAAACTCCTGGGCTCAAGCAATCTTCCTGCCTCAGCCTTCCAAAGTGCTGGGATTACAGGCATGAGCCATTGCAGCTGGCAGCTCAATACTATTTTGTAATAAAAGTATAAAAATATAAACTAGAAGCTTCTCAGCTGCATTCATCAAAGTGCCTGCCTTTGCCAGGGGAACAAGATGGACTTCCACCTTAGCCATAATGTTTTATTTATGTCTTTATTTTGTAGAGATGGGGGTCTCACTATGTTGCCCAGGCTGGTCTCAAACTTGTGGGCTCAAGCGATCCTCCCACATTAGCCTCTCAAAGGGCTGAGATTATAGGCATGAGCCATGGTGTCCCATTTTCTTTTTTGATTAAAAAACTTCACAGACTAATGAAATGTTAACATGATTAAACTTGGGTGGAGAATATATGGGTACGTATTTGTTATGTTATTCTTTGTACTTCTATGTAGTTTTCAAATTAAAAAACAAAACAAAACTAGAGGGTAGCCGGGCACGGTGGCTCATGTCTGCAATCCCAGCACTTTGGGAGGCCAAGCTGGGTGGATCACTTGAGGTCAGGAGTTCAAGACCAACCTGGCCCACATGATGAAACCCCATTTACACTAAAATACAAAAATCAGCCAAGTGCGGTGGTGCATGCCAATAATCTCAGCTACTGGAGAGGCTGAGGCAGGAGAATCACTTGAACCCTTGCAGCAGAGGTTGCGGTGAGCCGAGATCGCAACACTGCCCTCCAGCCTGGGTGACAGAGTGAGATTCCGTCTCAAAACAAATAAACAAACAAGTAAAACTGGAATGTAAAAGAATACAGTGAGCTCTCTAAGCATGAAAGTGACACTTGGCTGGGCGCGGTGGCTCACGCCTGTAATCCCAGCACTTTGGGAGGCCGAGGCAGGCAGATCACATGGTCAGGAGATAGAGACCATCCTTGACCAACATGGTGAAACCCCGTCTCTACTAAAAATACAAAAATTAGCTGTGTGTGGTGGCGTGTGCCTGTTGTCCCAGCTACTTGGGAAGCTGAAGCAGGATAATTGCTTGAACCTGGGAGGTGGAGGTTGTAGTGAGCCAAGATTGTGCCACTATACTCCAGCCTGAGCGACAGAGTGAAACTGTCTTAAAAAAAAAAAAAAAAGTGACACTGAGTTTCTTCAGGAAATTAGAAGCCACGCCAACAGGGTTCATCCAGACAGTGGATGAAGAAGCCTCCAGACAGTGAGTAGAAAAATGGCCCATAGACCTTATGTGGACAAGAACCAGGGAATCATGGCGAATGATCCCAGCTCTCTGGAAGAGGGTGATAAACTCTCTCCGGTCATTTACAACCAAGGCTGAAGATTGATAACCTCTTGTGAGGCTGAGCTCCTCATGAAGAACGCTCATTACAGCTACAAATGTTGAACAGGCTGGAAAGGGCCTTGGGCAGCGGTGCTTGCCATATGTATGTCTCCTGATCACACACTCAAGAAAAGTTGGCTTTTGAAGTCAGGACTGCTACATGGAGACCCAAAGACAAATGAAGATGGACTGGATAACAGAAACCCAGAGTGATGGTTAATACTGAGTGTCAACTTGATTGGATTGAAGGATACAAAGTATTGATCCTGGGTGTGTCTGTGAGGGTGTTGCCAAAGGAGATTAACATTTGAGTCAGAGGACTGGGAAAGGTAGACCTCAACTGGGGTGAGCACAATCGAATCAGCTGCCAGCACAGGCAGAATAAAAAGCAGGCAGAAGAGCGTGGAAAGACCAGACTGGCTGAGTGTTCTGGCCTCCGTCTTTCTCCCGTGCAGGATGCTTCCTGCTCTTGAATGCTGGACTCTAAGTTCTTCAGCTTTGGGACGCTTGGACCTTCGACCACAGACTGAAGGCTGCACTGTCACCTTCCCTACTTTTGAGGTTTGGGGATGCGGATGGACTAGCTTCCTTGCTCCTCAGCTTGCAGACGGCCTATTGCGTGAGGCAATACTCCTTAAACTCCCCTTTATATATACAACTATTGTATTAGTTTGGTCCCTCTAGAGAACCCCGACTAATACACCCAGGCTGAGGCGGGAAGAAGGCAGCACAGGCTGAGAGAAGGCGCATTGAACTTGGTGTCAGGTCAGCCTGCGTTCAACTACAGGACTCATTTAACCCCCCTGAGCCTGTCCTCATATCCTAAAACGACACAGAGGAGGTGCTTAACCGTAGTCCTCCCACCTCACCCTTCCTGGAAGGGAATCAAAGATCTATGAGAAGGTTTTGGGATTGGTTTGCAAAATCAAAGGATAAAATGGGGAAAGAATTGGAGCCCTAAAAATAGATGAAGAATCCGGATGCTAGGATCAAAACATCCGCCACAGAGATTGAGGGGCGGGTTTGGGAAACACAGGAGAAGTGCTGTTTTGCAAAGTCAACTTTAGGAGTTTCATTAAAATGAGAGGCGGCAGAAGATCAAAGGAAGGGGGTGATGCCAAATATTGTGACCAGGGCTGGAGTATGATCAGGAGCCAGAGCAAGGCCAGGCCAAAACCCATGTTTAATGGAAATTAGGAATACAGGTAGACCTCAGAGATACTGCCAGTTCAGTTCCAGACCACCACGATAAAGGGTGTCACAGAGGTGCTGGTTTCCCACTGCATATAAAAGTTATGTTTACACAATATAGGCTGGGCATGGTGGCTCACGCCTATAATCCCAGCACTTTGGTAGGCCAAGGCGGATGAATCACTTGAGCCCAGAAGTTCAAGTCCAGCCTGGGCAACATTGCAAGACCCCATCTCTACAAAAAAATAAAAAATTAGCTGGGTGTGGTGGCACTCGCCTATAGTCCCAGCTACTTGGGAGGTTGAGGTGAGAGGATCATCTACCTGAGCCCGAAGAGGTTAAGGCTACAGTGAGCTGTGGTAGTGCCACTGCATTCCAGCCTGGATGACCAGAGTGAGACCCTGTCTCCAAAAAAAAAAAAAAAAAGTTAGGTTTACACTATACCATAGTCTATTAAGTGTACAATAGCATTATGTTTAAAAAAGTATCTTATATATGTATATACTTTAATTTAAAAATACTTGGCCTGGTGCGGTGGCTCATGCCTGTAATCCCAGCACTTTGGGAGGCCGAGACGGGCGGATCACCTGAGATCAGGAGTTTGAGACCAGCCTGGACAACATAGTGAAACCCCGTCTCTACTAAAAATACAAAAAGTAGCCGGGCATGGTGGCAGGCGCCTGTAGTCCCAGCTACTCAGGAGGCTGAGGCAGGAGAATTGCTTGAACCTGGAGGCAGAGGTTGCAGTGAGCCGAGACTGCACCACAGTACTCCAGCCTTGGTGACAGAGCAAGACTCTGCCTCAAAAAACAAAAAAACAAAAACCAAACAAACAAAAAACTTTATTGCTAAAAATGCTAACAATCATCTGTGCCTTCAGCAAGTCCTAACCTTTTTGCTAGTGAAGGATTTTGCCTGGTGTTGATGACCACTGACTGAGCAGGGTGGTGGCTGCTGAAGGTTGGGGTGACCGTAGCAATTTCTCTTTTTTTTTTTTCTTATTTTTGTTTTTGTTTTTCCTAGTGCCTTCAGGTAAGAACAATTTCTTCAAATAAGAAAATAATGAAATTTTCTGCATCAATTAACTCTCTTCTTTTTTTGTTTTTTTGTTTTGTTTTGTTTTGAGACGGAGTCTTCCTCTGTTGTCCAAGCTGGCGTGCAGTGGCATGATCCCTGCTCACTGTAACCTCCGCCTTCGGGTTCAAGCAATTCTCCTGCCTCAGCTTCCCAAGTAGCTGGGATTACAGGCTTCCACCACCATGCCCGGCTCATTTTTGTGTTTTTAGTAGGGACGAGGTTTCACCATGTTGGCCAGGCTGGTCTCGAACTCAGGTGATCTGCCCACCTCGGCCTCCCAAAGTGCTGGGATTACAGGTGTGAGCCACTGCGCCCAGCCAACTCTTCATTTCTAGAAAGGTTTCTCTGTAGCAAATGATGCTGTTTGACATCATTCTACCCACAGTAGAACTTCTTCCAAATTAGAGTCAATCCTGGCCTGGCGTGGTGGCTCACACCTATAATCCCAGCACTTTGGGAGGCTGAGGTGAGTGGATCACCTGAGGTCAGGAGTTCGAGACCAGCCTGGTCAACATGGTGAAACCCCGTCTCTACAAAAATAAAAAATTAGCCGGGTGTGGTGGCGGGTGCCTGTAGTCCCAGCTACTGGGGAGGCTGAGGTGGAAGAATCTCTTGAACCTGGGAGGCAGAGGTTGCAGTGAGCCAAGATCACGCCACTGCACTCCAGCCTGGGCGACAGAGCGAGACTCTGTCTCAAAAAAAAAAAAAAAAAAGGAAAGAAAGAAAGAAAGAAATGGAGTCAATCCTCTCAAACTGCTGCTGCTTTATCAACTAAGTGTATGTAATATCCTAAATCTTTGTTGCCATGTCAGCAATGTTCACAGCATCTTCACCAAGAGTAGATTCCATCTCAGGAAACCACTTTCCTTGCTCCTCCGTAAGAAGCAACTCCTCACCTGTTCAAATGCTATCATGAGATGGCAGCAATTCAGTCCCATCTTCAGGCTCTGCTTTTTTTTTTTTTTTTTTTTTTTTTTTTTTTTGTAGAGACAAGGTCTTGCTATGTTACCCAGGTTGGTTTGGAACTTCTGAGCTCAAGTTATCCTCCTGCCCTGGCCTCCTAAATTGCTGGGATTGCAGGTGTGAGCCACTGGGCCTGGCCTCAGGGTCCACTCTACTTCTAGTTCTTTTACTGTTTCTACATCTGCAGATTTTTCCTCCACTGAAGTGTGTCTTCAGCCCCTCAAAGTCACCCATGAAGGTTGTAATCAACTTCTTCCAAATTCCTGCTAATGTTAATTTTTTGAGATGGAGCCTTGCTTTTGTTGCCCAGGCTGGAGTGCAATGGCATGATCTCAGCTCACCGCAACCTCTGCCTCCTGGGTTCAAGCGATTCTCCTGCCTCAGCCTCCCAAATAGCTGAGTTTACAGGAAAGTGCCACCATGCCCCGCTAATTTTGTATTTTTAGTAGAGACGGGGTTTCACCATGTTGGTCAGGCTGGTCTCGAACTCCTGTCCTCAAGTGATCCACCCGCTTCATCCTCCCAAAGTGCTGGAGTTACAGGTGTGAGTCACTGCGGTTGGCCTAATTTTTAATTTTTTTTTATATAGACGAGGTTTCACTTCGTTATCCAGGCTGGTCTCGGCCTTCTATGCTCAAGCGATCTTCTTGCCTCAGTCTCCCAAAGTGTTGGAATTATAGGCATGAGCCACCGCTCCCAGCCTAATCATGAATATTCTTTTTTTGTTTTTTGAGAGAGTCTCACTGTGTCACCCAGGCTGAAGTGCAGTGGCACGATCTTGGCTCACTGCAACCTCTGCCTCCCAGATTCAAGCGATTCTTGTGCCTCAGCCTCCTGAGTAGCTGGGACTACAGGTGCGTGTCACCACGCCTGACTAATTTTTACGTATATATATTTTTTAGTGGAGATGGAGTTTCACCATGTTGGCCAGCTTGGTTTCAAACTCCTGACCTCAGTTTATCCACCCGCCTCAGCCTCCCAAAGTGCTGGGATTACAGGCATGAGCCACCACGTCCGGCCCTAATCATGAATATTCTTTTTTGTTTTGAGACGGAGTCTCACTCTGTCCCCCAGGCTGGAGTGCAGTGGCGCGATCTCGGCTCACTGCAAGCTCCGCCTCCCAGGTTCACGCCATTCTCCTGCCTCAGCCTCCTGAGTAGCTGGGACTACAGGCGCCCGCCACCGGGCCTGGCTAATTTTTTGTGTTTGTAGTAGAGACAGGGTTTCACCGTGGTCTTGATCTCCTGACCTCGTGATCCGCCCGCCTCGGCCTCCCAAAGTGCTGGGATTACAGGCTTGAGCCACCGCGCCCGGCCGCACAAAATGTATTTCTTAAATAAGACTTGAGGGCCGGGCGCGGTGGCTCAAGCCTGTAATCCCAGCACTTTGGGAGGCCGAGGCGGGTGGATCACGAGGTCAGGAGATCGAGACCATCCTGGCTAACATGGTGAAACCCTGTCTCTACTAAAAATACAAAAAACTAGCCGGGCGTGGTGGCGGGCGCCTGTAGTCCCAGCTACTCGG
>NC_037684.1:27925640-28005974 GCF_003255815.1 Theropithecus gelada | reverse complement strand
CAATTCATTCTTTCGATATGAAAAATAAAGAGAGGGCCGGGCGCGGTGGCTCACACCTGTAATCCCAGCACTTGAGGGCCGGGCGCGGTGGCTCAAGCCTGTAATCCCAGCACTTTGGGAGGCCGAGGCGGGTGGATCACGAGGTCAGGAGATCGAGACCATCCTGGCTAACATGGTGAAACCCTGTCTCTACTAAAAATACAAAAAACTAGCCGGGCGTGGTGGCGGGCGCCTGTAGTCCCAGCTACTCGGAGGCTGAGGCGGGAGAATGGCGTGAACCCGGGAGGTGGAGCTTGCAGTGAGCCGAGATGGCGCCACTGCACTCCAGCCTGGGCGACAGAGCGGGACTCCGTCTCAAAAAAAAAAATAAAAAATAAAAAATAAAAAAAAAAATAAGACTTGAAAGTTGAAATTACTTCTTCATCCATGGGCTGCGGAATGGATGTGTTAGCAGGCATGAAAACAATTATTATTTCCCTGGTATCCCTCCATCAGAGCCCTTGGGTAATCAGGTGCATCGTCAATCAGCAGTAATAACTTTAAAAAAAATCTTTTTTTCTGGCCGGGCGTGGTGGCTCATGCCTGTAATCCCAGCTACTCAGGAGGCTGAGGCAGGAAAATCGCTTGAACACAGAAGGCAGAGGTTGCAGTGAGCTGAGATCGCGCCACTGCACTCCAGCCTGGCCGACAGAGTGAGACTCTGTCTGAGCAATCGGTCTCAACAGTGGCTTAAAATGTTCGGTAAACCATGCTGGGAACAGATGGGCTGTCATACAGGCTTTGTTGTTCCATCCGTAGAGCACAGGCAGAGTAGATTTAGTATCATTCTTAAGAGCCCTGGGATTTTTGGAATGGTAAATGAGCATTGGCTTCAATTTAAAGTCGCCAGCTGCATTAGCCCTAACAAGAGAGTCAGCCTGTCCTTCAAAGCTTTGAAGCCAGGCATTGACTTCTCTTCTCTAGCTATGAAAGTCCTAGGTGGCATCTTATTCCAACAGAAGGCTGTTTGTCTACATTGGAAGTCTGTTGTTGAGTGCAGCCACCTTCATCAGTGATCTGAGCTAGATCTGATGGATAACTTACTGCAGCTTCTCCATCAGCACTTGCTGCTTCACCTTGCACTTTTATGTCACGGAGACAGCTTTCTTTCAACCTCACAAACCAACCTCTGTTAGCTTCTGAGTTTTCTTCTGCAACTTTCTCACCTCTCTCTACCTTCAAGGGATTGAAGAGAGTGAGGGCCTTGCTCCACACTAGGCTTTGGCTTAAAGGAATGTTGTGGCTAGTTTGATCTTCTTTCCAGACTCAAACTTTCTCCATATCAGCAATAATGCTGTTCTGCTTTCATATCATTCATGTGTCCACCAGAGCAGCACTTTTAATTTTATTTACTATTTTTATTTATTTATTTATTTATTTGAGACGGAGTTTCGCTCTTTTTGCCCAGGCTGGAGTGCAATGGCGCAATCTCGGCTCACCGCAACCTCTGCCTCCCGAGTTCAAGTGATTCTGCCTCAGCCTCCCGAGTAGCTGGGATTACAGGCATGCGCCACCACACCTGGCTAATTTTGTATTTTTAGTAGAGACGGAGTTTCTCCATGTTGGTCAGGCCGGTCTTGAACTCCCGACCTCAGGTGATCCACCCACCTTGGCCTCTCAAAGTGCTGGGATTACAGGTGTGAGCCACTGCGCCTGGCCTTTATTTTTTATTTTTTTGAGACAGAAATTCACTCTGTCACCCAGGTTGGAGTGTAGTGGTGCAATCTTGACTCATTGCAACCTCCGCCTCCCCACTTCAAGCAATTCTCCTGTCTCAGCCTCCTAAGTAGCTGGGATTACAGGTGTGCACCACCACGTCCAGCTAATTTTTTGCATTTTTAGCAGCGGTGGGGTTTTACCATGTTGGCCAGGCTGGTCTTGAACTCTTTCAAAAAAAAATTTTTTTTTGAGACAGAGTTTTGCTCTTGTTGCCCAGGCTGAAGTGCAATGGCATGATCTCAGCTCACCACAACCTCTGCCTTCCAGTTTCAAGGATTCTCCTGTCTCAGCCTCCTGAGTAGCTGGGATTACAGGTGCCCATTGCTATGCCTGGCTAATTTTTGTATTTGTAGTAGAGATGGGGTTTCACCATGTTGGCCAGGCTGGTCTCGAACTCCTGACCTTGTGATCTGTTGGCCTCAGCCTCCCAAAGTGCTGGGATTATAGGTGTGAGCCACCGCACCCAACCTGGAGCAGCACTTTGCATTTCCTTAAAGAACTCCTCCTTTACAACTTGGCTACCTGTTTGGTGCAGGAGACCTGGCTTTTGGCCTCTCTCAGCTTTCAACATGCCTTCCTCACTAAGCATAATTATTTTGACCTTTTGATTTAAAGTGAGAGATATGTGATTCTTTCTCCCTTTTTCTGTTTTCTCGTTTCGAGACAGGGTTGCACTGTCGCCCAGGTGGGAGTGCAGTGGCAGGATCTCAGGTCACTGCAGCCTCTGCCTGCACCTCCCAGGCTCAAGGCTGCTCCCACTTCAGGCTCCCAAGTAGCTGGGAGTACAGGCGCATGCCACCATGCCTAGCTAATTTTTGTATTTTTTGTAGCAGTGGGGTTTCATTGTGTTGCCCAGGCTGATCTCCAACTGCTGAGATCAAGGGATCCACCAGCCTTGGCCTCCCAAAGTGCTGGGATAACAGGCGTGAATCACGGGGCCTGGCCAATGACTCTCTCACTAGAACACTTAAGAGGCCGTTGTAGGGTTACTAACAGGCCAATTTCAACATTATTTTGTGTCTCAGGGCATGGGGAGACTCAAGGAGAGGGAGAGAGACAGGGAATGGATGGTGTGTGAGCAGTGAGAACACACTCAACATTTATTAAGTTCACCATCTTTTTTTTTTTTTTTTTTGACAACGTCTCACTCTGTCACCCAGGCTGGAGTGCAGTGGCGCGATCTTGGCTCACTGGAACCTCTGCCTCCCGGGTTCAAGCAATTTTCCTGCCTCAGCCTCCCAAGTAGCTGGGATTACAGGCGCCTGCCACCACGCCTGGCTATTGTTTGTATTTTTAGTAGAGACAGGGTTTCCCCATGTTGTCCAGGCTGGTCTTGAATGCCTTACCTCAGGCAATCCACCTGCCTTGGCCTCCCAAAACCTGCCTTGGCCTCCCAAAGTGCTGGGATTACAGGCGTGAGCCAGCATGGCTGGCTAAGTTCACCATCTTATATGGGTGCAATTTGTGGTGCCCCAACAATGACAATAGTAACATCAAAGATCACTGATCCCACATCACCAGAACAGATACACTCATGACAAAGTTTGAGATATTGAGAGGATTTACCAAAATGTGACCCAGAGGTGCTAAGTGAGCATATGCTGTTGGGAAAATGGCACCCACAGATTTGCTTGATGCAGGGTTGACACAAGCCTTCTATTTGTCCTTTTCTTTTTCTTTTTTTGAGACACGGTCTCACTCTTGTCGCCCAGGCTACAGTGCAGTGGCGAGATCTCGGCTCACTGCAAGCTCCGCCTTCTGGGTTCAAGCAGTTCTCCTGCTTCAGCCTCCCAAGTAGCTGGGATTACAGGCGCCCACCACAACGCTCAGCTAATTTATTTTTAGTAGAGACGGGGTTTTGCCATGTTGGCCAGGCTGGTCTCAAAACTCCTGACCTCAAGTGATCCGCCCACCTCAGCCTCCCAAAGTTTTGGGATTACAGGCATGAGCCACCATGCCCGGCCAAACCTTCAATTTGTAAAAACCATAATATCCATGAAGCACCACCGGATGCCTATAGTGGGATGTGAAGGTCTGCAGCTGGTGGTGGACGCATGGTACACCTTCCCTAACAAGACCTTACCAAAGCCACACAGGTACGAAACAGAGTAAACCTAGGCCCCTGACCCCAGCTCAGGATCCCTTCATCCTCCCCTGGGCACCTCCCCATCTGCAGACCCATCAGGCCCTCAGATTACACACCTGGGGCTAGTACTCTAAGGCCAAAAAACCCAAAATCTGAGCCTGCCAATATTGCAGTGAAGTATAGTAACTGATGCACAAAGCGCTTTGGATAACTTTTTATTGTTTAAAAATCATAATCGAAGCTTCAAAAAACATACAAGCCAAGACATCCCAGTTCCAGTCCCCTACTCCCAAGAGGAGTACACAGAACTATCCTTCCCCTCCTGCTCCCACACCACTGGCCAGGACCCTGCCCGGGGAGGTCACCTGCCCGCCCTCCTGCCCGCTGTACGGTAAGTCACCGGCTGGGGAGGAGCCCTGGGGGAGGTCAGGGTGGCTGGCTCCCAGCACCCCCACCCCCTGCACGAGTGCAGCCTATGAGCTGTGTGTGGGAAAATGGGGACAGTGCTCTGGGCAGGGGACCCCTAAGGGCGAAAAAGCCTGCCCCATTTCCCCTACCCCTCCCCAGCCCCCCAGCTCAAGGGAAGCTGTCATCATCATCTTCCGCCATCTCCTTGGCAAACTCCAAGTCCTGCTGTTCTCGCTCACGCCGTTCCTGGGCAGAGAGGCAAGTGAGGCCAAAGCTTCAGAGCAACTCCCAGCCCTTCCAGACACTTCCCCGCCTCCCCTTCTGTGTGGAAGTTTGACCTTTCAGTCTCACCCAGAAAGCACAGAGCTTACCTCTGCAGACTCCAAGTCCTTGTTGTATGATTTGGGAGGAAACCTCATGGCCTGGCGCACAGCAAAGAGAGGAGATAAGGGAGGGAAGGAAGCAGGTGAGGCAGTCATGCAACCTGTACTCCCTGCATCCCCTCTGTGAGCTAGACACCGGGCAGGAAACAGCGGCCCTCCAGTTACTCTAGTGGGGGCTAGGCGTCACCGGGCAGGAGACAGTGGCCCCTCCAGTTACTCTAGTTGGGGCTAGGCGTCACTGGGCAGGAGACAGCGGCCCTCCAGTTACTCTAGTGGGGGCTAGGCGTCACCGGGCAGGAAACAGCGGCCCTCCAGTTACTCTAGTGGGGGGCTGGGCATCAAAGGAATTATTACAGTGCCCTGTGGGAAATGCTGAAGAAAGAGGAATAAATGACCAACTCTCTCGATTGGGCAGGGAGGAGGAAAAGGAGGAACACAGTGGATGTGGGAATGGGGAGAGGCCTTCCCAGTGGAGGATTCCATGTGGGAGGGGCCTGGCCTGCACTCAGTGGGGCTGGCTGCTAGGTGGTGGGGCAGGAGCGGGAGGGGAGGCGAGACCTAAGGGACCAGGTCACAAAGGGCCTTGCATGTCACATGGAGTAGGGCTTAGCCGAATTTTAAGCAAGGCAGCAATATCCTAGTTTCCTGGGAGGAGACCAGAAAAAAACATGGCAACCAAACAGTAACAGCACCAAACTCAGTGCTTAACTGAGGACGAGGGCTCACCCTTTTGTGGAGCCAGATACCAGCGCCATCTTTTTTACAATTTAAACTTCGCTAAGTGCCTCAATACAGGGACTACTTTTAATCTTACCAACCCTGTGAAGCGAACAAGACAGGTAACACCTCCCTACCAGCTTCAGAGATGGAGAAACAGAGCTCTGAGAAGTCAAATGACTCAAATTTGGAACCAAATGTAGAACCCAAACCTCTGAATCCCTGCGTGGTCCTCCCTGGTGACCACATCATCCCTTAAACGCAATAGGAGAAGGCAACTGGCTATGGAACTATGGCCAAGTCCCCTTCCCGTTCTGGGCCCCCTGTGCCGCAGCTCAGTAATTTTAGAGACTGGATGGAACCTGGGCCACAAATAAAGCCAGTCTTCTCTGAGGAATCCATGAGTGTGGAGGGAGGGGCGTGCTGCTGCCAGGCGTGACTCTGCAGCCACAGGCTTCTCACCTTGACAGACATGTTGTGGATATCTAGGCAGAAGGAGATGCGCTGGTGGAAGGCCAGCTGGGGCTCTCGGGTGGAATAGATGTCAATCATCTCCTTGGATTGGACATAGCCCTTCTCGTGGTTGATGCTGGCCTCAATGACACCATCCCGGATGGCCTGCAGGCCCCCAAAGAGGAAAGTTCACCAGCACGCCCATCTTCTTCTTCTTTTTTTTTTTTTTGAGATGGAGTTTCGCTCTGTCACTCAGGCAAGAGAGTGCAGTGGTGCGATCTCGGCTCACTGCAGCCTTTACTTCCCGGGTTCAAGCGACTCTCCTGCCTCAGCCTCCCGAGTAGCCAGGATTACAGGCACCCGCCACCAGGCCTGGCTAAGTTTTGTATTTTTAGTGGAGATGGGGTTTCACCAAATTGGCCAGGTTTGTCTCGAACTCCTGACCTCAGGTGATCCACCCTCCCCGGCCTCACAAAGTGCTGGGATTACAGGCATCAGCCACCGTGCCTGGCCCAGCATGCCCATCTTCTAAACCAGAGAAAATCTTGTTCCTTCCCATTCCTCTGCCCTCCTTATATTCTCACACTCACAAGCACTATCATAAACTCAACATGTGCACACACCTACACTCACACACTCACATGTGCATCCATTCTCTCTCTGGCAACCTCTTGGCTTCACTGCAAACGACAGGCCCTCCCTGAAATGACTATGCCATTGCTTTACCTATTCCCCTCCTTGGCCAAACTCCTCCCACTCCTGCCTCCTGAGATTGGCAGGAAAGTGACAACCTGGTCACTGTGGTTCCTGAACCAGCCCCACCTTGGCAACAATGAACTCTGCATCTTCGGGGCTATCCAACTGCAGCTTCTGGGCAATGTCGGCCAAGGAGATTCGGGAATAGGAGAGGCTGATCATGCGTACACCTGGGAGAGGAAGGAGCAATGGGGTGGGCAGGGCGGGCACAGACCCTTCACTTGCCCAAGGGTACCCACTAGGTTTGCCCCAGCCTGGCTTCTGCTCCTCCAAGAGCCCCTCAGATCCTGATCCACACCTGTCTTAATCACGTTGTGCCGCAGCCGGATGATTAGGGTGTAGGTCCCATCTGCTTGAAACTTCTCCCCAAACTGATCCAAGACCTGGTTGAACTTGGCTAGGTTTCCTGTCCTGACGGCTGCAGGGAGAACAGGAGTAGACTGCATGATGCAAATGGGCACAGGCATGTAAGAGGCCCCAGTGAAGGGGGCCTAGTGGGCTCTGGGGTTGGGAAGCCAGCCTTACCTTGAGTCAGAAGGAAATACGGCATAAGTGAGCGCTTGAGGGAGGGCTGGCGGAACTGCAGCCGGTCAGGGATCTCCCCCAGCAACAGCTCCACCACGATGAGAAGCTTGTGCACCTGGACAGAGTGACAGGGGAACACAGTGGGCAGGGAGCCCCATGGGCGGAAGAAGAAAATGAAATGTGGCCTGAATTCTGCCAGATGTAGTGGGAAACAGGGAAAGGGATCGTTGTTTAGGCCCAGAGAGAGGAGGAAGCCCTGAAAACCTGTGCTGGGCATGGAATCCAAGCCCAGCTGCCTTTGGAGCCGGGTGCTGGGAATGTGGCCCTTTGGTCACATTTGGTCGCAGAGCCCTCAGTTGCATTTCACCTGGCCACCCTGCACACAGTCTGCTCTGAAATGACAGTGCTCTAAAGTGAGGCCAGAAGGGCAGGTGCTGTGGTTCAGCAACAGCGAGGGACCAGGGCTCGCAGGCCTGGAGAACGGAACATGCGTCAGCCAGAGATGCTCACTAGAGAGGCAGACTGTTAGTGGAGGAGAGGAGGTCATCAGTGGGTAGAATTCGTTATCTGGGCAGAGGCAGAAGCGTAGGAAGGGGCCTGGCTTCCGTGAATGAGCAGAGTATCCAGACACAGAAGGGTGGCTGGAAACCTGGGCCTGTCTTCCTCCACAGGACTGTGAGGTATTTCTGAGTGGTGCTGAGTGTGAATTCAGCACCACGCAAGAAAACTACAGTGGAGGGAATGATGGCCCCCAACTCAGGAATTCACCAGGCGCGGAACACAAAGCAGCTAAATCGTGGGGCAGCAAGTTTCACGGGGAGGCAGGGGTTACAACGGGAATGTGTGATCACACCCACAGCCAGGCCGACCCTTCACCCTCCACAGGCACCTCCAGGAGGCTGCCCTGTCCCTTGGAGTAACCCATGTGTGAGGGAAAATCCCTGGAAATGGTAATTTATGAAGTGCCTTAAGGAGTCTGACAAAGCAGAAAAAGGAGGGTCAAGGGTACAGATTGAAAAAGAGGCAGAAATGTGTGGGTACCTGGGGAGCTGTTAGGAAAGAGACAGTTGGGACCACGGTCTGGGGACTATGCCATTGCCATTTTGCATGCCAGGCTGAGCAGTTTGAAGTCTGCATGTAGAACACTTGGTGTCTAGTCTCTACTCACTAGCTAGGAAACACTGAGCAACTGGGTCCTTGGTTCCTCATCTCTAAAACTACCAAATAACAATATCGACACCTAGCCTGTCTACCTCACAAGACCGTTACGATGCCCTCCAGCAGTGGGGAGCAATGCAAGCTTCCCAGGCCAGAGAAGGACAGAACTGGAGCTCTGCTTAGTAAGGCAAGTGAGTGTAAGCTGGGCTGGTGGAGAGGAAGATGATCAGGCAGAAGTGTCTGGAAACGTTACTGGCTCAAACCATGGCGCTGGCAATATCAAGGAACAGGCAAACACAGAAGACATGCAGATAATTTAACAGCCGACCCAGTGACGGGAAGGACGGTGGGGGAGAGTCAGAGATGATGCAAGGCCCTGATTTCCATTGGGAAAGCAGGAAGAAGGAATGGTAAGGGGGCCAGGAGGGGTCTCTTTGGGACACGTTGTAGAGAGAGATATGGGGGGTGGGAGGGAGAGCTGGATCTGCAGGTCTGATGCTCGTGAGAGGGGTCAGAGTTAGTGTGATGGGCTAAACTGTGTCCCCCTCAAGTTCATGTTATAGACCTAAATCCCAGTACCTCAAAATGGGACTATATTTGGACACAGGGCCTTTAAAGAGGTAATTATGGTAAAACGAGGTCATATGGGTGGACCCTAATCCTACATGACTATTGTCCTTCTAAGACAAGAGCAGGACACAGACACACACAGAGGGAAGACCATGTGAAAGCACCAGGAGACGGCCATCGACAAGCAGACGAGAGAAGCCCTCAGAAGAAACCAATCATGTCATACTTTGCTCTTGGACTTAGAGCCTCCAGAATTGTGATGAAATCAATTTTAGTTGTTTAAGCCGCCAAGTCTGTGGAAGCCTGCATTGGCAGTCCCAGCAGAGTAACGGAGTTAGTAAGGTACAGGCTGAAGAGCACCATGCAGACGAGAGCTGAAGCTGGGAAAGCAAACAAGGTCACTCAACAAGAGAATGAGGGTTTTACTATCGACAGAGAAGCTCTCAGAGTGCTCTGCTGAGGCCCAGGTGGTGAGAAGGAGCAGACAGAACACTGGAGGGAAGGGGCTGGCCAGTGCACTATTGGGGAGGGAGCCAGGGGAGACAGGAATGGCCGCTTGAGAGGGGAAGCAGTAGGGGTGGGGGTTTTCCTCCGGGAGACTGAAGCAAACAGGTGATGGGCCAAGCCTGGAAGAGAGAGGAAGGAGTGTGATGGAAAACACAGGTAGCGAAGCTGGCATTAAGTAAAGACAAGGAGGGTGAAAATGGGTGGAGAGAGACATTCAAGTTTACGGGAGACAAGGCAGCTGCAGGAATGAATGCTAGCTGGCCTCCAGCTCTGAACTGGATGAGCCAGCACTGCCCTCCTCAGAGCGCTCTGTGCACCAGCAGCGCTGGCATCACCCAGGGCCCGTTAGGAATGCAGACTCTCCAAATCGGAATCTACAGCTTCATCAGACTCCCAGCTGATTCTGTAAGCTGGGTGGTGACAGGGGTGTGTGAGGGCAGAGGGCTGGTTGCAGGCCTTCTCCCAAACATGCCTTCACTTCCGCCCTCTCTCTCCCTGCGCTCCCTCACCAACAGCGCCCTAGCCCAAGGCCTCTCTTCCAGCTCTCTCTACACCTTCCTGCCACTAAGAAAATTTAAATGCCTGAAAGCCTCTCTCATGGTACATGACACATTCTACATATGTTAATTACTTGTATTTTTAGCGATTTTCAAAAGAAACTTTAGTGTCTCTCACATTGTAAGCAATCTAACATTTTGCTCACGCGCCCAGTGTGTCTGAAAAGCCTTCACTTTTTGTGAAAATCCTACCCATCTCTGAAAGACCAGTTCAATTTTTTTTTTTTGTTATTTTTTTTTGAGACGGAGTTTCGCTCTGTCGCCCAGGCTGGAGTGCAGTGGCCGGATCTCAGCTCACTGCAAGCTCCGCCTCCTGGGTTCACGCCATTCTCCTGCCTCAGCCTCCCGAGTAGCTGGGACTACAGGCGCCCGCCACCTCGCCTGGCTAATTTTTTGTATTTTTTAGTAGAGACGGGGTTTCACCGTGTTAGCCAGCATGGTCTCGATCTCCTGACCTCGTGATCCGCCCATCTCGGCCTCCCAAAGTGCTGGGATTACAGGCTTGAGCCACCGTGCCCGGCCGACCAGTTCAATTTTAATGTTTCTTTTTTTTTTTGAGAGTCTTGCTCTGTCGCCCAGGCTGCAATGCAGTGGCATGATCATGGCTCACTGCAGCCTCGACCTCCTGGGCCCAAGTGATCCTTGCACTTCAGCCTCCCAAGTGGCTGGGACTACAGGTGCAAGCCATCACGCCCAGCTACGTCTTTTATTTTTGCAGAGGCGGTGTCTCCATATGCTGCTAAGGTTGGTCTCAAGCAATCCTCTTGCCACAGCCTCCCAAAGTGCTGGGATTATAGGTGTGAGCCCTGTACCTAGCCAACTTTTTCTTTAAGATCCTTTCTCTTTCATTATTTGATCAAAAACAAATCTGACTTTCTCTGAACTTTTGAACAGAAATAAAATGAATCTCCTACTACATTGACCTAATCAACGTACATGTCTCCTGTTCCCTGTCAAGGCACTATGGAAGTGGATGTTGTGTGAAGGTAGGAGCAGAGGTTTAAATTTGGGAAGACTAGGTCTACATCCTGGCTACTGGGCTCTGTAACTTCACACACACCCTTAAGCTTTCAAAAAATTAGCTGGGTTGGCTGGGCACGGTGGCTCACACCTGTAATCCCAGCACTTTGGGAGGCTGAGGCGGGCAGATCACGAGGTCAGGAGATCGAAAGCATCCTGGCTAACACAGTGAAATCCCGTCTCTACCAAAAATACAAAAAATTAGCCGGGAGTGGTGGTGGACGCCTGTAGTCCCAGCTATTCGGGAGGCTGAGGCAGGAGAATGGCATGAACCCAGGAGGCAGAGCTTACAGTGAGCCGAGATTGTGCCACTGCACTCCAGCCTGGGCGACAGAGCGAGACTCGTCTCAGGAAAAAAAAAAAAAAAAAAAAAATTTTAAAAATTAGCTGGGTGTGGTGGCAGGCGCCTGTAATATCCCAATTACTCGGGAGGCTGAGGCAGGAGAATCCCTTGAATCCCAAAGACAGGGTGCAGTGAGCCGAGATGGTACCACTGCACTCCAGCCTGGGAGACAGAGCAAGACTCCATTTCAAAAAAAAAAGAATAAAAAAAAAAAAATTAGTTGGGTGTGGTGGCAGGCGCCTGCCCAGCTACTCAGGAAGCTGAGGCAGGAGAATCATTTGAACTCGGGAGGCAGAGGTTGCAGTGAGACAAGATCATACCATTGCACTCCAGCCTGGGTGGCAGAAGGAGACTCTGTTTCAAAAAAAAAAAAAAAAAAAAAAAAGAAAGAAAGAAAAGAAAGACCACTTATTATCCTCCCTTCCTATCCCATACAGTGCCTAATACCAGGGTTGATGCTTAAATACTTGCTGACTGACAGTTCTTAAGTGGCCAAGTTTTATGTTTACTTGAGCCACTCAGCCTTATGGAGATTTTCTGGATTCCTCTGCCACAGACAATACAGTTTCCAAATGTGAACATGAAGGACCAGATAAGAACCTGGGGTTTATATCAATACAATCTAGGTCCATGCCTGGAATGGCTGTCAGGCATGCTGGGGAATCAGGAATATTCTAAACCTATCTGCCAAGGAGAACACTCTGAATGAACATCCACTGCCAGAGGTGCAGGTAGTGTCTGCTTTGTGACACCCACAAATAGATGTGAAGCAACCTTTTGCAGACATGGCGGCTCGCACCTGCAATCCCAGCACTTAGGGAGGCAGAGGCGGAAGGATTGCTTGAGCCCAGAAGTTCTCACCTGAGCAACAGTGAGACCCCCGTCTCCACACACACACACAAAAAAAAAAAAAAAAAGAAAAAAGTTTGAAGCTCTTCTGGATAGGAAGGTTAAGGATGCCTTTCCTAGCCCCTAGCATAGGGAAGAGAACTGAAGTGGTAGGGAATGAGTAAGAGGCAAAGAGGCCAGGCATGGTGGCTTACACCTGTGATCCCAGCACTTTGGGAAGTTGAGGTGGGAGGACTTCTTGAGCCCAGGAGTTCAAGACCAGCCTGGGTAAGATAGTGAGACACCATCTTAATGAAAAAAAAAGAGGCAAAGGGATGATGGTGTCTGTGGCTCACCGTCTGTTTGAAGCCGACAGCTGTGTGCTGAGGGGCCTTGCGAAGGGCATTGGTCATTGTTCTCCGGGCCTCTGAGTACTCCAGCTGGATGGCTTTGATTCGCCCTGGGAGTGGAGGAGAGGAGAGTTGGTCAACAGAGTGGGGTCATCCAACCCTCCGGACAAGCCAGAGAGCCAAATGGGCCTCTTATGCACCACCCCTTGGAAAATTTGCACCAGGCAGGCCTGAGACACCTCTGATTTGTGGGTTGGGCCCCTCTGCTCACCTGTATAGTAGAGGTACCTGGCCCACTCATTGTTGTTGGCCTGCTCTGGGAACACGGACTTGGACACCAGTTTCTCAGCCTGGTCGTACAAGCTGTAGTGTAGGTAATTCCGCAGCAGGAGGTTCAGCAGGGTGGCCTGCCCATCTGCGTCATGCCGAAGCGTCGCTGTCCGGAGCCGAGCATGCAAGAAGCTTCAAGAAGGAAAGAAGAAAGATATCAAAGACTTCAAATCACAACTCTCTGAACTGCCTCTGACTCTTCAATCTTTTTCAATTCCTTAAAAAAGTTATACAAATCGCTTTTCTGGTTATTTGCTGAGTACTGAACTATCGAGTGCCTAAGGTGTAGATACTACTCTAGCTGCGCAAAAAGGACAAAACCCTGCCCTTAGGGAATGCAGCCTGGGGGAGGCAATGGTCATGAGGAAGAAGCACAGTGTGCAGTGTGGCAGAAGATGGGAGGCCTGTGAGGTCAGGGGAACTGCAATGGGGAATGTAGGAGGTGAGAAAGATGAGTTGACCTTTTCAATAGCTTGGCCAAGGCAGGACTCACTGAGAAGGGATCAGTGAAGGGAAGGCTTGAAGGAGGCGGAGAGACGAGCGTTCTGGATGGAGGGGCAGCCAGTGCAAAGGCTCTGAAGAAGAGGGTGCTGGGCACACCAGAGGAAAGGCAGGCCAGTGGGGATGAGGAACAGGAGGAGGTGAAGTCTGGGAGGTCAAAATGGAGCAGATTATGTCAGGCCTTATGAGGTAGTGTGAGGACTTTGCCTTTCCTTTAGATGGGAAGCCACTGCAGGTTTTTTTTTTTTTTTTTTTTTTCTTTTTTTCTTCTTTTTTTTTTTTGAGATGGAGTCTCGCTGTGCTCCCAGGCTGGAGTGCAGTGGCGTGATCTCGGCTCACTGCAAGCTCCGCCTCCCGGGTTCACGCCATTCTCCCACCTCAGCCTCCCAAGTAGCTGAGACTACAGGCGCCCACCACCTCGCCCGGCTAGTTTTTTGTATTTTTAGTAGAGACGGGGTTTCACCATGTTAGCCAGGATAGTCTCGATCCGCTGACCTCGTGATCCACCCGCCTCGGCCTCCCAAAGTGCTGGGATTACAGGCTTGAGCCACCGCGCCCGGCCTGCCACTGCAGGTTTTGAGCAAAGAAGTAAAATATTTTCTAGCCTGTCCCTCCACCCCTAACCCACCTCAGTCCTACCTTGATGTGGGGTGAAGGGAAGAACCTGAGGACAGTTCTTTATAGTCCAGCAGTGACCCACTTCAACTAGCATCAGTCTCTCTCCCACATCCCTCACATGGCACAGGGCATGGGAACCACTGCCCCTCTTTCCTGCTTACATCTATTGGTTCATTGCCCTCTGCAGGTCCACAGTTGTGTGCTTGTGACTGACCAAGTCTCTGACCCTGAGGGCCCCAAGTGAGATCTCTGGTTGCCTGTACCTGCGCACCACATCCAGCTTGTCCAGGAACTCATAGACCCGCGCGTGATAATAGTAACACTTTGCGGCCACAAGGTCTAAGGCCCGGCGGTTCTGAGTACTGATCTTCTGCATCAGGTCGTCAGAGATCTTCTGTGCCTGGGGAGGAAGCCAAAAGATAATTAGGTGGCAGTTCCTCAAAAGGATAAACATGGAGTTGTCATTTGACCCAGCAATTCCTATCCTAGGTATGCAGCCAAGAGAACTGGAAACTTAGGTTCCCATAAAAGCATGTACACAAATGTTCACAGAAGCATTATTCATAACCAAAAAGCAGAAACGACCCAAGTGCCCATCAGCTGATGAACAGATAAACAAAATGTGGCATAGCCAGGAGGGAATATTACTCAGCCTTAAAAAGGAATGAAGTACTGACACACACTACAACATGGGTCAACCTTGAAAACATGATGTGAAGTGAAAAAAGGCAGAAACCTAGGGCATGTGGTGTATAATTCCATTAACATGAAATGTCCAGAGTAAGTAAATCCTCAGTAGAGGCAGGGCAGATTAATAGCTGCCAGGGGCTGGGTAAGGGGAAAATGAAAAGTGACCACTAATACGTATGGTGTTTCTTTTTGGGGTGATGAAAATGTTCTGGAATTAGGGGTGGATATACAACTTTGGGAATATACGAAAACCCACTAAATTGTAGTACACTTTATTTATTTATTTGTTTGTCTGTTTGATAGAGTCTTGCTCTATCACCAGGCTGGAGTACAGTGGCGCAATCTTGGCTCACCACAACCTCCGCCTCCTGGTTCAAGTGATTCCCCTGCCTCAGCCTTCTTAGTAGCTGGGGCTGCAGGCACGTGCCGCCATGTCCGTCTAATTTTTTGTGTTTTTAGTAAAGACAGGGTTTCACCATGTTGCTCAGGATGGTCTTGATTGACCTCGTGATCTACTCGCCTTGGCCTCCCAAAGTGCTGGGATTACAGGCGAGCGCCACCGCACCTGGCCTGTAGTACACTTTAAAGGGGTGAACTATATCTCAAAAACAAACAGCCAAGTACAGTGGCGTGTGCCTATAATCCCAGCTACATGAGAGGCTGAGGAGGGAGGATTACCTGAGCCCAGGAGTTCAAGACCAGCATGGTTAACATAGCAACATAACATCCAATAAGAACAAAACAGTGGGCCAGGCGCAGTGGCTCACGCCTGCAACCCTAGCACTTCGGGAGGCAGAGGACAGGAAATCACTTGAGCCCAGGGGTTGGAGACCAGCTTGGCAAGAATGTGAAATCCTGTCTCTACAAAAAAATACAAAATTTAGCTGGGTGTGGTGGCGCATGCCTGTAATCCCAGCTACTCAAGAGGCTGAGGTGGAAGGATCACTTAAGCTGGGGAGGTCAAAGCTGCAGTGAACTGTGATCACACCACTGCATTCCAGCATGGGCAACAAAGCGAGACCAACCCCCAAAAACCAACCAACCAACCAACCAACCACCAAAAACAGTGTGGGAAGGAAAGGAAACAAACCAGGGAATTAAGGAGTGGGACTTATTTCCTCAGTGTGCTCCTGTGACAGTGGCTATAATGAACAAAGAAGCTGGCCCTAGCTGGGGGAGTGGTGGAAGTGCAGTGTGCAAAATGGAACTATTAGTCCACAATAACAGCTACCATTTATGAAAATATCATGAAAGCTTACTATGTGCAGACCATTGTGCTAAGTATTTCTACACAAATTATTTTATGTAATGCTAACCATCTTGTAAGGCAGGAACTATTATCCCCATTTTACATACAGCTGGGAGAAATTAATTTGCCTAGGGTACAGCTGGGATTGGAACCCAGGTCTGTCTGTCTCCAAATGCCCCTAATTTTCCCCAAAGAATGTACTACGCTGGTATCCCCCACAGACTGGTACAGCATGACCACTGCGAGCCCTGTCCCACAGTGCCCAGAGCAGGAGTGGGTTCTCCTGGGATGTGGGATCAAACGCATACCTCTATGGAGAAAGAGTGTGGGGGTCAGTTCTTAAGAATCAGTGATTATTTCCATTTCGTCACCAGGGACGCTCTCCCCACCAAACCCCTTGTATCACTTGGGGCTTATGAATCGCTCTCACTGCATTCTGGATACCTCTTTGTAGCGCTTGCTGTTCATCATGAAGATGACCATGAGAAGTTGGAGATAGGCTTCCACTTCAGGCAGGAGGGGTGCCGATGCAGCTTTTCCCGTGCGGGGACGGAACTGTAAATCAGCCTCTGTGTCCATGGGCTAGGAGAGGACAGAAGTTACCATGGAAAAGCTCAGTCAGATCAAGTAACCAAGAATTTATTGAGCATCCACTATGTATTTCAACATACTTATTGAGTGTCTACCATGTGCCAAGATTTTGTTAGGTGCTAGGGATAAAAAAATAAAGATGACAGTCTTTCCCAAAGAAATCAAGGAGGAGTTGGGTGTGGTGGCTCACGCCAGTAGTGCCAGCTACCTGGGAGGCTGAGGCAGAAGAATGCTTGAGGCCAGGAGTTTGAGACCAGTCTGGGCAACACAGCGAGACCCTATCTCTCAAAAAATAAATAAGAACTAGCCAGGCATGGTGGCAGGCACCTGTATTCCCAGTTACTCAGGAGGCTGAGGGAGGAGCATCGCCTGATCCCAGGACTTTGAGGCTGCACTGGGCCATAATTGTGCCACTGTGCTTTAGCCTGGGTGACAGAGCAAGACCCTATCTCAAAAAAACAAAGAAAACAAGTCAAGGAGGCTGGCAATAGAATATTAATAAGCACAATAAAGTGTTACAGGAGAATAATAAACTTCTTTACAGAACATAATGGGGACATAAAGGACGATGTAAGGAACCTTCAAAGAAGCTACAACCTAAGTGGACACATGAAACCACCATACCTGGAAGCACTGCAAATACTACTGGACAGGGCTTAATGAAATAATTCTAGAGATGAAATCAGAATAATGAGACCACAAAATTGTTTCTTGTGGAAATAAAGAAAATTTGGGGAAAGTCAACATATACACAAAACTTATTTTCAGATTTCGTCACTGACACTGGAAAAAATAAAGTGTTACAGTCACCCACCAAAATAATCATGTTTCACGAGTTTAGAGATGTGAAGGTCAGAAAACATCCAAGGTGGAGCTGGGGGAACAGTACGTTTTTCCCCTTTCCCAGACAATAAACTCTTCACTGCCCTACCTTCAGGGATGTTATGAGTTTCCCCATCCACGGAGCTGACTGAGTATACAGGATTTTAAGGAAATGCAGGTGCTGGAAGGTCAGTGGAATTGGAGAAGGCTGAGATCTGGACCATGCCATGAATAATGAGGGAGAGTTCACAGTTACAAAGGATAAGGAGAGGTCTCTCCTGGCACAGAGGCCACCATCACCACCAAACTGACTTTGTCTGCATTCACTATGTGCCAGGCACTATTCTAGGAGCTTTACACTCCCCTCTCTCCAATCCGTTCATCACATTTAACAAATAAAGAAAATGAGGCACAGCAAGATGAAGTCACTTGCCCAAGTCCCACAGGTACTAACTGTCAGAGTTTGGATTCAAATTCAACTCTACCTCTAAAATCTGTGCTTTTGTTTTTTGAGGTAGGGGGTCACTCTGTCACCCAGGCTGGAGTGCGATAGATCTTGGTTCATTACAACCTTCACTTCCTGGGTTCAAGCGATTCTCCTGCCTCAGCCTCCCGAGTAGCTGGGACTACAGGTAGGTGCCACCACGCCTGGCTAATTTTTGTACTTTTTGCAGAGACAGGGTCTTGCCATGTCGCCCAAGCTGGTCTCAAACTCCTGGGCGAGTCCAGCCTGGACTCAAACGATCTGCCTGCCTCAGTCTCCCAAAGTGCTGGGATAACAGGCGTTAGCCACCGTGCCCGCCTCAGCCTCCCAAAGTGCTGGGATGACAGGCGTGAGCCACCGTGCCTGCCTCAGCCTCCCGAAGTGCTGGGATGACAGGTGTGAGCCACTATGCCTGGCCCTGACACCTGTGTTCCTCCTAACCACTGTTCTCTGCCTCCTCCATGGTGAAGCTTCAGAGGAAAGAGGCAGCAGCACCTTCTTTCTCCTAGAACAACAGAGAGGTCACCCAACGCAACCTCAACTGGAGTAGGGGGTACAGGTTGCAGGGTAGTGGCAAATGAGTTTGGCTGGGAAGGTCCTGATCCCCTGACTCGGAAGAATGACACTACAGGGCAGTGGACGGTTCCCTTTTCACTGTGCAGATGAGTATTAAACTGGGCTGCTTTGGCTTCTCTCCTCATGCTACCACAAGTAATAAGATGGGACTTTAGGATGGAAAACAACGCTATTCCTGGGGGTCTGAGACCAGGCCTGCACCCTTTAAGTTGGCCTGACTCACTCACCTCTTCCAGGAAGAGGAGCAAGAAGTCTCGAGTGGCATTATTTGAAGTAAAGAAGCCCTGCACAGCCTTATACAGAACATAGTGGTTGAGGCGGCGTGATGTGGAAGGCAGCATCCGCAGGGCCCGCAGCACAAATCTCGGTTCCTTGCCTGAAACCGCTTTCTCCAGCTGTTTCACGTGTTCCTTGATGTCTGAAGAGGAGCAGAGAAGAAAATGATGTCACTTCCACTCCTAGTCCCCCACCACTCCAGGCAAGGAGTTCTAAGGAGCCTCTCACGGAGGGGCAAAATGCAACTAATAACCTTTTCTGCCTTAATGGGGTACACAATATTTACAGATACTACACATTGATTTTAAGACATAACCAAGTGGCAAGAAAAAAAATACAGTGGGGGTGCAGAATGGGGTAGAGGATGACAGAGGAAGAAAAGAAAAACCAATTAACTAAAGAAACCTGGAGATTTATCAGATCTTAATGGAAAAGACTTTCTAAATGTAAACAATGGGAGAAATCACATACGCACAAAAGATTAATGAGCTTGACTTCATTTAAAAAACCCTTTTAGATAACTGTGTATACAAAAGAAAAATATTTTCAACAAATGTGATCAAAGATTTATATTTTTATTCTATAAAGAGCTTGTATAAATGGTTAAGAGATATAATGGTATAACGATTATGTTGCCACAGTTTCAAAACAAAAATGGAGATGAACTAATATACAAAGAGGAAAAATAGCTAAAAGACAAAAATTATATTTCATTAGTATTTGAGCAATTGCAAATGGAAACATTTTTAAACTACCAAATTAGTAACATTAAAAAAATTATAGGCGGGGCGCGGTGGCTCATGCCTGTAATCCCAGCACTTTGGAAGGTTGAGGAGGGCAGATCATAAGGGTAGCAGTTCAAGACCAGCCTGGCCAACATGGTGAATCCCATCTCTACTAAAAATAAAAAGATTAGCCAGGCATGGTGGTGGGCACCTGTAATCCCAGCTACTTGGGAAGCTGAGGCAGGAGAATCGCTTGAACTTGGGAGGCGGAGGTGGCAGTAAGCTGAGATCGCGCCACTGCACTCCAGCCTGGGCAACAGAGTAAGACTCTGTCCCAAAAAAAAAAAAAAAAAAAAAAAAAAAAAAATTATAGAGTACAGTGAAAACTACATTTCTCCTGGTATAATGTAAATCAGCACAGTTTTTCTGGATGATAACTATCAAAAATCTTTAAAATGTTCAGCCTTTTTAACTCAGGTATATAGGTTTTGGTGGGAATCTGTACTGAAGAAATAATTATAAAAGTAGATTTAAGTTGGGCACAAAGATGATTGCTTCAAAGTTATTTACGATAGGAAGAAACTAGAAACAGTTTAAATGCAAAGCAGTAAGGGAATGCAACCAATGAGTAGTTTCTTAGGTACTTCTGTATAGTTAGCACTTAGCACAGGGTATCTGGGCCACACTAAGATATAATAATAACAGCTGATATTTATGTGCTAGGCACAGTTTTAAGCATTTTAATGTTCACAACAACCCAATAAAGTATTGTACTATTACTCATATTTACACAGATGAGGGAATGGATTCCAGAACTTGTACTACTCTTAACCATTATATTGGGTATTCAATAAATGTTTCTGGAATAAATTGCTGATTATGTTTATGAATGTTAATGAAAACACATAAAATTCAAAATTTATATTTAGTTATGCCTTGATACAAACTATATACATAACTTGCTCTCAATTATAGGAGAGTAGCTCAAAAATTCATAAGAAAAAATGTTAACCATGTTTTCCTCCCCCTGCTTTTAACTTCTCATACATTCCAAAATCTCTGCAATGAATATGAATTACTTTACAACAAGAAAATGAAGTGCCTGTAATAAACACACCCAGTAGGCAATGCTGAGTGGCACCTTTGACATTGGCTGTCACTACTTTAGGTAAAAGCATCTCTATCAAATATTGATCCTGTTGCTCAACTTTACCGTTAAGAGCTGTAGTCAGCAGCATCACATCCTCAAAAGTACCACTTAGGAGGATAATTTTCCTTATCTCAATGTTTTTGAGCTACTTTCTCATGCATTTTAGTGAAAAGAAAACCTAGTAAGTAGTGTGGTCCCACTTGATCCAGAACCACGAAAACGGCACCAGGATCACAGTGGGAAGCTCTCACTTTACCCACTTCAAATGGAGACAGGATGCTCTAAGTGGGAAAAGTAAAACATGAACTTGGAGGAACAAGAGGACTACGGATACTTGAAACAGGAACCTCGGAGAAAAGAAATAGGAGACACGGGTGTACAGCAGTTTAGGCCAAAGGTTAGTATTACAAAACCAAAGATGACACCCTTAAAGTTTTAAGTGTGTGTGTACTTAGACCCTTTAGAAACAGAGGGGCAGTAGGGACCTGAAGGGAGAAGGAGACAGCAAAGGGACTGTGGGGACACTTCAGTTAGAGAAATAGGAAACAAGATACTAGGTCGAAATAGTTCATTCGGGGGAGTGTGCTAAAGGCAGCTAGGACAACAAAAATCTGCTGTACAGTTTTAAAAATCAGGAGTCGATATTCTAGGTCATCCCGGCCCTGTTTACACACGTAGACACAAACACTGGTTTCTAGCGGGATCAATCAGTCATATATTGGAGGCGCTAAAATCAGTCAGGTGGAATATAAATGGAATAGGTCAGAGGGGAGGGCTTAGAAAGGGGAGGACTTAGAAGAAGGAGTCCCCAGGCCCAGTGGAACCTAGATATAGATGCAACCCCAGATATGGGGATGGAGGGGATGGGAGGGGAGTGGTTCCCAGCCTGGAGAGAAGGTTCAGTCATTGGGCCTGGAGTCGGAAGTGTCAGGGCAGCGGGGGCAGGTATCTGGGGGTAATCCCAAGGAACTGAGGGTTGTGGAGGCTGCTCTGGCTTCCCAGCGAGAAGCCAAATCACAGGGGTCGCTGTCACCCGTGATCGCGGCACGTCCCGGCTTGGGCTCCCGTACCCTCCAAGGTGACAGTGTCTAGCTCTCGCTGGGAGTGCTCAGCTGCTGCCGCCGCCGTCTTGCCGTCTGCCTCCCCCGTTGACCCGCCACCCGTCGCCGCCTCCTCTTTCATCTCCACATCCTGGGGGGCCGGGGGCAGTGGGGGTTCTTGTTCTCCTCCGCCGGGCGGCGGTTTCGCCTTGTCCGCGCCGCGGCGCCGCGCCGAGCCCTCCTGCTTCATGGCACCCGGGGTCACGGCCTAGTCCGGGGACCGAGGCCGGGGCCTCGCGTGAACCGTAGCACCGGGGACCAGGAGCCCAGCCGGGCCTACACACCAGCGCGGGCTACCGTCGGGCCGCACGATGACGGAGCAGCTGCAAACCCCTTCCCGGCGCTGGGCCTTCTGGGAAAGGCCAGGCATGGCAGGCCGATGGCCGAGTCAACAAAGGGGAAATAAATCAACAGCCGAGGTGCAGGATGAAGGAGGAGCTTCAAGGAAGGAGCTGGGAGGAGCCTGTATGGGTTCCTGGTGCTTGCTTTCTAGCGTTGAAGTGTGATGCTTTTATGTTCCTCTCGAGTGCATTTCTGTGGGCGTCCACGAGAGGTCCCCTCAGGCTCCAATCTGGGTTACAAAGGACTTTAAGAGCATCTCAACCAGCGTGGAGTGAGTACAGTCCATCCGAGCGCGGGGCGAGATAACGTCACGAGTTGCCGGGCGGGTTTTGCGCCCAAGTTCGCTCCCTTTTCCCCGATGGGGGGGTCTCCTTCCAGATCCGCGGGGCTTGGGCTCAACGGCTGCTGGGCGCATCCGGCAGGAGGGAAGGAAAGAAGGCTGCGAAGGAGGGACGTGAAGCTAGGGCTGTTGGGCTTAAAATAAACCGAACTGGAGAGTAGCAAGAATCCTATGGGATCCGGACTTCCTTGATTAGATTTTAGTTTAGTGCTGAAGATAAGGCATACAATTCTCTGTAGGGTGAGCGTGCATTTGCGTAGAATCACTCCAGTTTAACAAAATATAGGGGCCCACCCTATGTACGGCCCAGGGCTAGCAAATAGGGGGGTGAAAAACAGCTCAAGAATGTAGTATACGGGGGAGTCAGATGGTTAGATAACCAGACACAGTGCTCTGGGCTGTGGTGGATTGGGAGTGTTGAGGAAAGAGGGTGGGAGCCACTACTGGCAGACGCTTTAGGGAGCCCGTTGAGAGGGCTTTTATACATCCAGACAGACATTGTGAAATGGCGAACAGAATAATAGTGTGCCTAAGGAGAGAATGATGGTTTACCTAGTGCTGTGCCTAAGGGGAAGCCAATTGGACAAGAAACTCTACCCACTTATTTTTCAAAGGACTCCCCCACTGATTCTGCAGGGAAGGTGAAACAAGGTGAAGGATATAGTTCTCAATTTCTTAGAACACAAAACAAAAACTCTCTCCCTACCTTGAAACTTTTCTCTCTCCCATGAGTGAAAGTCCTGAGTTTTAGACCTTTCACAGACCCTGCAAGAAAATCTAGCCCTGTTGTAAGGACCTAGAAGGCAGGAAATATGTTTTGACCTCCTCCTCCTTTACATATATAAAGGGTATCCTACATATCTTTTGCATCCTCTTTCGTAGGATTGCAGGATGTTCCTTGCATTAAACAGCCACTTGCTAACTGGAAAGATATGTGCTCTAGTTTTAGGGAACATGCCTTGACCAGTTCCTCCTCAACTGTCCTCTCACCCTCCAGGGCTGGGGGATGGATAACAGGATTTTTGAATCATCATTGGAATAAACTCATTAGAACCTCTTCATAACACCGTATCTGCAACTGAAGGTGGGCGAGAATGGTAAGGAAGAAAACAGATGAGTTATGTTCATCCTTAACAATCAAAGGAGTTACTCTTCTGGTTAGGGTGTTAGCTCATCTCTCTGTTAAGTTTACATCACAAGGAGAAAACAACCAAGTCAGCAGATAAGAATCCAGTATATCCATGAGCAATAGAGTGAGGCTTTGGAAAGTGCTCAGGATCAGGGAGGATGGTGGCATAACACAAAGCTTCTGGCAGTTGGTCATAAATTCTTGGTGGTTGAGGGAACCAGGCTGGGCATCGGGCGACTAAGATGCCGGGGGAGAGTCTGACTCCAGGGACTAAAATCCTTAGAGAAATTCTTCCACTCATAAAACTTTTTTTTTTTTTTTTAAACGGAATCTCATTCTGTTGCCCAGGCTAGGGAGTGCAGTGGCGTGATCTTGGCTCACTGCAACCTCCCCTTCTGGGGTTCAAGCGATTCTCCTGCCTCCTTCTCCCAAGTAGCTGGGGCTACAGGTGTGAGCCACCACGTCCAGCTAATTTTTAAATTTTTTTTATTTTTATTTTTAGTAGAGACAGGGCTTCACCATGTTGGTTAGGCTGGTCTGGAACTCCTGACCTCAGATGATCCTCCTGCCTCGGCCTTGCAAAGTGCTGGGATTACAGCCATGTGCTGCACGCCTAGAACTACTTTTTTAAAAATTATTTTTAATTTTTGAGACAGGATCTCGCTCTGTCACCCAAGCGGGAGTGCAGTGGTGCTATCTTGGCTAACTGCAGCCTCAGCCTCCCAGGCTCAAGTGATTCTCCCACCTCAGCCTCCTGAGTAGCTGGGACCACAGACACATGCCACCATGCCTGGCTAATTTTTTTGTATGTTTTGTAGAGATGGGGTTTCATCTTGAACTCCTTGATTCAAGCGATCTGCCCGCATTAGCCTCCCAAAGTGCTGGGATTACAGGCGTGAGCTACTGTGTCTGGTCCTAAGACTGCTTTAAAAGAAGTTGGTGAAAGATGTTCAAACCCAGCTTTTAGGCAGAGGAGGAGAATATAAACCCAGCAGTTTGATGAGATTGTAATATCCATATTAGTAGTAGGTCCATATGCCAAGCCTACCCACACTACTTCCACCTACAAGAACCCTAAATTTCAGGGCAGAACAGAGAAAGGTGAAACAATATCACAATTTAGTTTAGTTTTCTTTTTTTTTTGAGACGGAATCTCTCTCTGTCGCCCAGGCTGGAGTGAAGTGGCCGGATCTCAGCTCACTGCAAGCTCCGCCTCCCGGGTTCACACCATTCTCCTGCCTCAGCCTCCCTAGTAGCTGCGACTACAGGCGCCCGCCACCTTGCCCGGCTAGTTTTTTGTATTTTTTAGTAGAGATGGGGTTTCACCATGTTAGCCAGGATGGTCTCGATCTCCTGACGTGATCCGCCCGTCTCGGCCTCCCAAAGTGCTGGGATTACAGGCTTGAGCCACCACGCCCGGCCCTCCACAATTTAGTTTTTAAAGTTTTGGGGTAGTCTTATTCTTGGCTCCCCCTGCCTTTTTTTTTTTTTTTTTTTTTTAAAGGCCCATCTGCATTTTCTGTTCAATAAATTTGAAATTTGTCTTATTTTTGTTTTGGGCTTCTACTACATATCTCTAGGTCTTTCCCTCAACCCAGAGCTAGGGGACCCCCAAATGCTCTTCTTTGAAGACAAACTGCTTTGATATCTTCTCACTTGAGAATCTAGACTCCATTAAAGAAAACTAATTGAACAGAAAAAAAAAAATCTAGATTCCACGTTCTGTACCCTCTGAGCATTTTCCAGCTTGCCTGAGGACAGTACAGCATCATATTCATGTACATATGATCTATATGCAGTATGATAATAATTTCTTTTTCTGGCACAAATTAAGAATTTCTGTATGATAAATTCTTTAAAGAAAAACACCAAAAGACATATTATCCTAAGATTGACATAATATTTTCCATTAATTCCAGTAAAGCTTGTTTTTTGGGGAAGTATAAGTAGGAGGGATTAGGATAGGAAATTAATCTTTTTTTTTTTTTTTTCAGTTTTGCTGAAGAGACTCATAGTTTTAAAAGTCTGAGTGCTTCTACTTCTAGAATATTTAAGCATAGGCCGGGCACAGTGGCTTATGCCTGTAATCCCAGCACTTTGGGAGGCCGAGGCGGGCAGATCACTTGAGGCCAGGAGTTCGAGACCAACCTGGACAACGTGGTGAAACCGTCTCTACTAAAAGTACAAAAATTAGCCAGGTGTCATGGCACGTGCCTGTAATTCCAGCTGCTGGAGAGGCTGAGGCATGAGAATTTCTTGAACCCGTGAGGCGGAGGTTGCAGTGAGCCAAGGTCACGCCACTGCACTCCAGCCTGGGCGATAGAGTGAGACTCCATCTCAAAAAAAAAAAAAAGAAAAGAAAAGAAAAGAAAAGAAAATTTAAGCATCAGCAGATGGGCTTAGTGGGTCGCGGAGCTGGAGGGGTAGGGGGTGATACATGGTTGGACAGGTGGAAATTGGTTATCATGGGTCACCAGCTGAGATTTCAGATGTCGTCAGCTGATGGCTCTGAAATGCCCTTAGGTGGTAAGGACACAGCACCACGAGGTTGGGAAGGCATTAGGGAGTCATGAAGCAGACCTAAAAGGCAAATTAGGAGGCCTTGGTCAGCTGCTGAAGGAGAGAGAGGCTAGCATAAAGAGCACAGAGGCGAGGGAGGGTGTCTGGGTCCCACATATATTGGGGGCCCGATCTCTGCACTTCCAGGCCGCTCAGCCCAACTAGGGCCTCTGTGAGGGTCAGCTCCTCCTCCCCAAGGGAGGAGAGCAGCTCAGGATGCAGGGGGAAAACGCCCTCTTTATCCTGCAGGAAGTTCTGTTCCATGGTGCTCTCCACCTGGAGGGAACCAAAACAACATGAAAAGAAAGAAGTGGAAACCTCTCTCCTCTCCTAACTCACAAAAATCACAAGAAGGTTACATTCCCCTTACTAGAATTTCTTACTTTACCTTACATTACAACCCCATCTGAGTCTTTGAACAGCCCTATATGTGGGCAGCACATTGATTTTTAGCCCCATTTTACAGAGGAATAAATTGAGACAGACTCAAACACATTAAAAAATTTGCTTACAAGGCCGGGCGCGGTGGCTCAAGCCTGTAATCCCAGCACTTTGGGAGGCCGAGACGGGTGGATCATGAGGTCAGGAGATCGAGACCATCCTGGCTAACACGGTGAAACTCCGTCTCTACTAAAAAATACAAAAAACTAGCCGGGCGAGGTGGCAGGCGCCTGTAGTCGCAGCTACTCGGGAGGCTGAGGCAGGAGAATGGCGGGAACCCGGGAGGCGGAGCTTGCAGTGAGCTGAGATCCGGCCACAGCACTCCAGCCTGGGCGACAGAGCGAGACTCCGTCTCAAAAAAAAAAAAAAAAAAATTTGCTTACAGGCCAGGCGCGGTGGCTTACGCCTGTAATCCCAGCACTTTGGGAGGCTGAGGCGGGTGGATCACCTGAGGTTGGGAGTTCGAGATGAGCCTGGCCAACATGGTGAAACCTTGTCTCTACTAAAAATACAAAATTAGCAAGCTATGATGGCGGGCGCCTGTAATCCCAGCTACTCGGGAGGCTGAGGCAGGAGAATCGCTTGAACCCAGGAGGCCGAGGTGTGGTGAGCCGAGATTGTACCATTGCACTCCAGCCTGGGCAACAAGAGCGAAACTCCGCCTCAAAAAAAAAAAAAAAAAAAAAAAAATTGCTTACAACATTTGGCTAGGAATAAGCAAGGCCAGAGTTTCTGTCTCTTCTCCCTAGATCAGGCTGATAAACCCAGATTATTGCCTAGAAATTCAGTCTTCTACTTCTTGTGAAATAACAAAAAAGGAGAAATAGAAAGGAGGACTGGGCATAAGCCCCTGTGATAAGACGGGGATCCTCCAGAATGGCTCCATCCTTAGGCGAAATCTGCATCTCCACTGGCTGCCGCTACTCCCAGACTCTCCCCAGCATCTGCTCTTTTTCCCTCACCAGCTTTAGCTGCACGGGTAGGATCTTTTTCTCCATGGATTTCACCAGCAGCTTCTGTTGGACTTCACTTAGCTCTGGAGAAAAAAAGCAGAGAAAGATGTGTGTTGCTGGTGCAGAGGGGACTACAGACTCCAAATAGCGCACTTCCAGAATTTCAGCTTCATTCATTGGATGTAATTACAACATAGGTGTTAAGGGAGCCGTAGCTAGCCGGGCGCGGTGGCTCAAGCCTGTAATCCCAGCACTTTGGGAGGCCAAGACGGGCGGATCACGAGGTCAGGAGATCGAGACCATCCTGGCGAACAGGGGAAACCCCGTCTCTACTAAAAAATACAAAGAAACTAGCCGGGCGAGGTGGCGGGCGCCTGTAGTCCCAGCTACTCGGGAGGCTGAGGCAGGAGAATGGCGTAAACCCGGGAGGCGGAGCTTGCAGTGAGCTGAGATCCGGCCACTGCACTCCAGCCTGGGCGACTGAGCGAGACTCCGTCTCAAAAAAAAAAAAAAAAAGGGAGCCGTAGCTGAGGGGTTCACTTTGGTCTTGGAGTCAGAGGGCAGGCTTCTTAAGGGAACAAACATTTTAGCTTACACCTGAAGGACCACAGAGTTTTTCTAAGTGGAAAACTAGAAAATGTGGAGGGAAGAAGAGCTTTTAGGGGCAAGATCAGAAAATGTTACTCCCTGAAGTTAAAGCTACCAGGTATCAGGATAGAAGTGATGAGCTTAGCTATATGCAGAAATTTTAAGTATGTTGCTGATAAAACTAGGGTTATTCAACCTCTATTAGCAAGACTAGGCTGTCTTCTTAGATCACCCATTATGACCAAGTGAATCCTTAGGAATGAAACCAATTTTTTTTTTTTTTTTTTTTTTTTTTTATGGAGTCTCGCTCTGTTGCCCAGGCTGGAGTGCAATGGAGTCATCTTGGCTCACTGCAACCTACCCCTCCCAGGTTCAAGCGATTCTCCTGCCTTAGCCTTCGGAGTAACTGGGATTACAGGCACCTGCCACCATGCCCGGCTAATTTTTGTATTTTTGGAAAAGGTGGGGTTTCACCATGTTGGCCGGGCTGGTCTTGAACTCTTGACCTCAGGTGATCTACCCGCCTTGGCCTCCCAAAGTGCTGGAATTACAGTCATGAGCCACCGTGCCCAACCATGAAACCAATTTATAAAAATGTACATATAAACTACTTAACTATGGTATAATTTGTCATTCATTCATTCATTTATTCATCCATTTGGGAATTGATTCAAGCGATTCATTCCTATTACTGAAAAGGTCTATAAA
Source organism: Theropithecus gelada (assembly GCF_003255815.1). Classification (NCBI taxonomy): domain Eukaryota; kingdom Metazoa; phylum Chordata; class Mammalia; order Primates; family Cercopithecidae; genus Theropithecus; species Theropithecus gelada. The sequence continues at coordinate 27,977,383 of NC_037684.1, read as the reverse complement.
TGAAGACCTTATTCCCCACTTACCTGTTAGGGCTCCAACGAAATAGAGGATGGCGCCCACGGCCTCCTTTGACAGCAGGACATCTTTTGGGAGTGCCTCCAGGGTCACTTCATGTCCCTTGTCTAGAGCCCCTTCAAGCTGTGGGGGAAGGTGGATGACTATTGAAGATAACATAGGAAAGGGCCCAACCCAAGGCCCAGCACATAATGATCCCTTGACACACGGGAACTCTCTCCCATTTCCTGATTTCTTTTTTGAGACCTCAAGTCCTGAAGAGTACTGGACTCCTGGGTTCCTTGGTCCCTAAGTTTTGGACTCTGGAAAGGGAAGGTTCCAGCCCCTCCAGCAGATGGCCCTTCTGGCCTGAGGGTTGGGGCGAGAAGGTGGGCCAGGATACATGTTGTCATCTAACCCAACAGTTAATCTTCCCGAGATCCCAGGCGTCATCTGATGTGCCTTGGGGGAACCCACTGTTTGCCCTTTTCCAGGGGACAAAGGGAGGAGCAGTGGCCTGGCAGCCTGGGGGCACGTGGCCAGCCTTGGGGAAGGTATCTAAGATGGACTCCCCTGGCCACCCACCTCCTGCCCCAGTCAGATCTCCCCACCTGCTGCAATACCCGCCCCCACCAAACCTTCACCGAAACATGCCTTCCCCCACCCTTCCCCACTTCCACTAGTTCCTCACCGCGAGCTCAAGGTCTTGAAGCTCCTTTTTCTTCCCTAGAAGTTTGCTGAGGGAGCTGAGCAGGGAGCTTTGCCCTGCTTGGCTCAGCCTCTCCACTTGTTGGGTCTCCCTCTGAACTTCTTCTTTTAGTGTCCCGAAGCCTTCGTGTACGTCCCCTGTGGGGTCAATAATGGGACACACAGCCCTCCATCGGGCACCTTCCCCTCTAATCAGCATCCCCCTGCAGGGCTCCTACACTCAGCCACTTTAGGTACCCATGCTGTACCCCCCAGTTTGAGCCTGGCCCCATTTTTCTTTACCAAGGAATGCAGTGACAGAACTATCCACCAAAACCCTAACCTGAGGGTTGGGGCGAGAAGGTGGGCCAGGATACATGTCATCTAACCCAACAGTTAATCTTCCCGAGATCCCAGGCGTCATCCCCTATCAGTACACCCTTGACTTTTCTTTGAGACTCCAGCAAAAAGTGGAGAAAGAAGGTCTGTTTTCCCTTCTCATGAGTTAGTTGACAAAGAAGAATGCCTTTGCCTTCTCCTTTCTCTACCCTACTGCTACCTCCATGCCAAAGTCTTCGGAGAAACTCACAAAGTTCCTTACCAACATCAGATGCCTGGATAACTGAGGGAAAAAAAAAAAAAAGATAAGAATGCAATCCTTCAGAATGGCAGCCATACCCAGGGGATGAGACACTAAGGAAGATGAGGAAATACATCCTGCCTGTCTCCTGGGGAGAGCCCAGCTACCTTGTTCCTGGTGTTACTGTGACTCAATGGCTCTGGCCCCAGTTGCTGGGCAGCTGAGTTGCAGATGTGTGTGTAGCAGGTTATAGCTACTAAGACTCTTAAATTTTTTTTTTTTTTTTTGAGACGGAGTCTCGCTGTGTCGCCCAGGCTGGAGTGCAGTGGCGCGATCTCGGCTCACTGCAAGCTCCGCCTCCCGGGTTTACGCCATTCTCCTGCCTCAGCCTCCCGAGTAGCTGGGACTACAGGCGCCCGCCAGCTCGTCCGGCTAGTTTTTTGTATTTTTTAGTAGAGACGGGGTTTCACCGTGTTAGCCAGGATGGCCTCGATCTCCTGCCCTCATGATCCGCCCGTCTTGGCCTCCCAAAGTGCTGGGATTACAGGCTTGAGCCACCGCGCCCCGCCAATTTTTTTTTTCCTTTTTTTTTTTTTCTTTTTTTGTTAGGCCAGGCGCAGTGGCTGACACCTGTAATCCCAGCACTTTGGGAGACCAAGGCGGGAGGTTCACCTGAGGTCAGGAGTTTGAGACCAGCCTGGGCAACATGGTGAAATCCTATCTATACTAAAAATTAGCCAAATGTGGTGGCCTGTGCCTGTTATCCTAGCAACTTGGGAGGCTGAAGCACGAGAATTTCTTGAACCCCGGAAGCGGAGGTTGCAGTGAGCTGAGATCTCACCATTGCACTCCAGTCTGCACAACAGAATGAGACTCTGTCTCAAGAAAAGAAAAAAAAAAAAAAGGCCAGGCGCCGTGGCTCACGCCTGTAATCCCAGCCCTTTGGGAGGCTGAGGTGGGTGGATCACCTGAGGTCAGGAGTTCGAGACCTGCCTGGCCAACATAGTGAAACCCTGTCTCTACTAAAAATAAAAAAAATTAGCAGGCCATGGTGGCGAGTGCCTGTAATCCCAGCTACTCAGGAGGCTGAGGCAGGAGAATCACTTGAACCGGGGAGGTGGAGGTTGCAGTGGGCTGAGACTGCGCCACTACATTCCAGCCTGGGCAACAAGAGTGAAACTCCATCTCAAAAAAAAAAAAAAAATTTTTTTTTTTAATAAGAGACAGTGTCTCACTATGTTGCCCAGACTGGTCTCGAACTCCTGAGCTCAAGGGATCCTCCTGCCTCAGCCTCCCAAAGTGCTGGGATTATAGGCGTGAGTCACTGTACCTGGCTGCTACTAAGGCTCTTGAGGACAAAGGTCTCAGGCATCAGACCACCTGGGCATCTTGTCCAAAGACTCCCCCTTTCCACTGCTTTTTCCCAAGCTATTGGAATTTCTACCATGTTTTGGGGACAATTGTTTGCTAAGACTCACTCTGCCATTTCCCTGTCAGTCCCGTGAGAAGGAAAGAAAAAGACTGGAGTTTTAAAATTCTGAGTCAAGAAAGTTTCAGTGGAATGAAAGGAAACACTTACGGATGACCTTCTCCTCTCCTGACTTTTCTGAAGACAAAAAATGCACATCTGTCAGCACAAAACCCATTTTTGCCTTTTCATCTAAAACAGTCTTCAAGGCAGTTTCATCAGTGATCATTATGAAAACACGGAGATTATGCTAGCTCATCCACCCCCACGACTCGGGAACACACTCTGTCTCCAAGTCTTACTTCTGCTTCTGACTGTGCCTTCCGGTCTCTGTCGGTTTCTGTATCTCTCTGGGACAGTATATATACGCCTCTATCTGTCTTTCCTAAAGTTGAGGCTAGGTATTCTTAGGGACTTGGGAAACAAAAGCAGAGGCTCCTTGGGGGATTATAGTATAAGCTAGGAGAAGGTGGAGGATTTTAGCAGATAATGTCAGGGGTGGGGTGGAAGATGTGGGAAACCCGTAAGCAATTTCACTTACCTCCAGGAGGGAAGGTTTGCATGTTATCATTGCAGATATGTGGAATATCTGTGAAGGGCAAGGGAGGCAGGGCAGGAGGGCACTTAGCAGCTGCCCCACGTTCCCTTCTTCAGTCTCAAGTCAAAGGGCTCTGCTAAGGGCTACGACTTTGCACCCCAAGCGCTTCATCTAATTCCCTGCTTCAGCCTCCATTGCTGGAAGCGATCTTTTCTTCCTTGATAAATTCTATACTATGACAACACCACTTTCTACCTTCCATTCCAGTCTCTGTCTGTTTCCTCCTTTGGCCACAGACTTCTTGTTCATCTTTGTACCCCCTCCCCCAATGACCACAATGCCCAGCACCCGGAAGATGCTCAGAATCCAGGAGCCTCTTCACCCTTCTCTCCAGAGCAGCCTCCATGGCTGCAGTTGGATCACAGTGCAATACACCTCCCTGCTCATGCTCTGACACTGCCACAAGAGGAGACCAGGGTGCCTCGGTATTGGTGCCCGTAATTCTCATCCTGTGGGGAGAACATGCGGGTCTCTGCTCACCCCACTCATCTTTGCCTTTGACCATCAGCTGTCTCACTCGAAAGGCCAGGACGCAGCCTTTGGGGATGGCTATAGCCTCTTTGTGGTTTATGGATCCCTAGAATTAGACAATGAGAATTTGTGAATCTCTGGACATCTTAAGTATGAGATATTGGGAGTGCGAGTTGGGGGAGGTACAGGGTCAGGGCTGAGAGCCTTCAGGGAGATAAGAAGTTGGAAGCCTTCAGTGGTGTCCCTGGTCTGGACTCTGAGGAAGGACTTCAAAGTCCTTGTGCTCATTTCTGCTGATGTTCCCTCCAGTGACCTGTATCTGTCTTCCTGGTTCAGATGCATGAAGGGAACTGGGCAGACCTGCTCCATCTCCTGCCTATACATCACCCTAGAGCTTCCGTCCAAACCCTGGCTCCTTCCTTCTCTTCGCCATCTGTCCCATGCTTACCTCTTTCAGGACGCCTTCCATGACTAACCCCTACTCCCGGCTCCACATCCCAAATCATCCCTTGAATATTTAGATGCAATAGATAGAGGTATGGAGAGCATTGCTTATTTCCATTGGCTTTTCCAAGCGTGTGTTCTCTGGGCTTTAGCCTCTGTGTCTCCTGTATAAACCTGAGGACTTTCTGAGAGTAAGGATGTCTCCTCTTTGGATTGGGAGCACCATGAGGGAAAACCCATGAATGTGACTTTCCCCTTCCCCAGTAGTTCCCTGTGGCATCTGGCGCAGGGATCTGCCCTCACTGGGTGCCACTCACCAGGGAGGGGGCCTGTGTCTGGGGTTCGGATCTTGAAGAGCTAGGGGAAGGAGTGGCCCTTTTCAGCATCCTGGGTTGGCACTGATCCAGCAAAGCTAATGAAGCCTCCAGGGAGGGGCTGAATGTAAATGTGTATGTGTGAGTTGAGTGTGGGTGTGAGAGTGTGTGTGTGTCTCTGAATCAAACCTGTAGCCCCAGTGGGGCGAAGAAGGGGAGGGAGAAGCAGGCCTCTGCCTTGCCGGCTCGCTCCAGTGTGACCTCCCGCACCGTCTCCACCACCTCCATCACCACATACAGGTTCTCCCCTTGATCTTGCATCTCCTTCAGGAATGGGTGATCCGCTGCCAGCTTCCTGTGACAGGAGAAACATAAGGAAACCATTCAGAGCTCCTTCCTGCCTGTGCCACACCCTCCTCGTTCCTTCTGTCATTCCCAGGAGCTAGACATTGTGGGTGGCAGGGAAGGAGCAAGGACTCTGGACTAGGGCTGAGGTTGAAACCCAGATCTCTTGCTTACTGGCAGGGCAGCTTCTCTGAGTCTTAGTTGCCTCATCTATGAAATGAATGTAACGATGCTGACCTCCTGGGTTGCTCAGAGATAAACTCGGTAATTATCTGGGCCAGCACCTGGCCGGTAACAGGGCCTCTCAGGTGCTTCTTACTCCCTTTTCCTCCAGTTCAGGGGTAGATGCGCTCCCCTTTCCTCCCCACTCATCTCTCTGGGATCCTTTCTCTCCACGTCTTATGCTCTCTTGCTGTTGACACCAGTTCCTCCTCTCCACTTGCTCCTTCTGTCTGCTTCCATATATAAATGTGTCCCTAATCCTAAAAAATTTGTTTGCTTTGATCATGCTACTCCCTCAAATTACTACCCTATTTTTTTCCTTCATTTCATTGGCAAATATATCAAAAGATATGCTCACCTCCAGTGTCCACTTCCTGCCCACTCCTAAATTCTTTTTTTTTTGAAACGGAGTCTTACTCACTCTGTCACCCGAGCTGGAGTGCAGTGGCGTGATCTTGGCTCACTGCAACCTCTGCCTCCTGGGTTCAAGCGATTCTCCTGCCTCAGCCTCCCAAATAGCTGAGAATACAGATATGAGCCCCTGTGCCTGGTCCGTCTAAATTCTTTATAATTTGCCTTTTATTTCCACTACTTAGCTGAAATTACAATGATCTCTTACCTCTCAGTCCCAACGACCTCGCCTAACTCTGTGCAATACTCGATCCTGCTGTCGAAACCCTCCGTGCAACGCTGGCTTCTCTTGGCTTCCAGTCACACTGTACCACCCTGGCTCAACTCCCATGCTTCTAGTTTCTAAATCTTATCCATTCTGTCTGCACCTCATTTTCCAGTTTCTTTGGTTCTCTAACATTTTATGTTCTGTAAGATTCTGTTCTCAGTCCTGTTTTCTCAACTCCCTCCAAAAGCTCCCCCCACCCAACTCACTCCTACAGTTTTTTCTTTTTTCTTTTTTTTTTTTTTTTTAAAGGTCTTACTCTGTTGCCCAGGCTGAAGTGCAGTGGCTCGATCATAACTCACTGCAGCCTTGAGCTCTTGGGCTTAAGCGATCCTCTTGCCTCAACCTCCTGAGTAACTGCGACTCTAGGCACACCACTGTGCCCTGCTAATACTTGCATTTTTTGTAGAGAAGGGGGTTTCACTATCTTGCCCAGGCTGGTTTGAACTCCTGGGCTCAAGCAATCCTGCCTTGGCTTCCCAAAGTGCTGGGCTTACAGGAGTGAGACTCCTCCCCTGGCTCCTACAGTTGTAATCTTCATATTGCTGATTACCTTGTGTATATCTTCACTTTGACCTCTCTCCTGAACTCCAGGCCCTTATTTCCAACCACCTGTTAAACATTCTCAGCTGATGTCTCAGCAGAACCAGAAACTCAAAACATACAAAAGGAACTCACAATCTCCAAATCTACCTCTAACCTCTGTCTTCCTGTTTGTCACCTATAATGGTACCTTTAATGTCCTATAATGTCACAACCTGGGTAAAATCTCACAGTCACCTTTGACAAAACCGTTTCCCTCATCCTGCAATCAGTTACCAAGCCCAGGCCATTCTATTACCCTTGGCAATGGGCCGTGCATCCATTCCTCCCTCTTCACTCCTATTGCCCTGAGCTCGGGTCCTCAGTTTACATCGCTCATGGGATAGAAGAAGTGTCTTGGCTGGGCGCAGTGGCTCATGCCTGTAATCCCAGCACTTTGGGAGGCCGAGGTGGGCAGATCACCTGAGGTCATGAGTTCAAGACCAGCCTGGCCAATATGGTGAAACCCCATCTCTTCCAAAAATATGAAAATTAGCTGGGTGTGGTGGTGTGCACCTGCAATCCCAGCTACACGGGAGGCTGAGGCAGGATGATTGCTTGAACCTGGGAGGCGGGGGTTGCAGTGATTGGGTATTGGGTCACTGCACTCCAGCCTGTGCGACAGAGACTCCGTCTCAAAAAAAAAAAGGGTGGGCGCGCGGTGGCTCACACCTGTAATCCCAGCACTTTGGGAGGCCAAGGCAGGCAGATCACGTGAGGTCAGGAGTTTGAGACCAGCCTGACTAACATGGTGAAACCCCGTATCTACTAAAAATACAAAAATTAGCCAGGCGCAGTGGCTCACACCTGTAATCCCAGCACTTTGGGAGGCCGAGGCAGGCGGATCACAAGGTCAGGGGTTCGAGATCAGCCTGGCCAATATGGTGAAACCCCATCTCTACTAAAAATATAAAAAATTAGCCGGGCATGGTGGCAGGCACCTGTAGTCCCAGCTACTTGGGAGGCTGAGGCAGGATAATCGCTTGAACCCGGGAGGTGGAGGTTGCAGTGAGCTGAGATCGCGCCGCTGCACTCCAGCCTGGGCAACAGAGTGAAACTCGGTCTCAAAAATAAAAAATAAAAAATAAAAACAATAAAAACATAAAAACATTAGCTGGGTGTAGTGGCCGGTACCTCTAGTCCCAGCTACTCGTGAGGCTGAGGCAGGAGAATCGCTTGAACCCAGGAGGCGGAGGTTGCAGTGAGCCAAGATCGCACCACTGCAGTCAAGCTTGGGCAAAAAGAGCGAAAAACCGTTTCAAACAAAAACAAGAAGAAAACTGTCTTGCCTTGTCTGACTGCTTCAAATCCCTGTTCTCCTTCCCCTATCTGACACACTTCCTCCGTTCGGCTGGATTAGTCATGGGACACATCAGAGCATTTTCAGGATCTTCCTGGTGCCTACAATTCAGTCTCCTGGAGCTGTCACTTGCCTCTCCGGGGTTTGGGTTCACCTGCATTTCCTGCTCGTTCTGCTCACACCTCTCCTGCCCCTGCCATGCTGGCTGTTCCTGGCCCCTGGTGGCTTTGAGATTGCTTACCTGTGTGCCTTCATAATACCCTTCTCCCAGCCCTGCAGGCCCAATTTCTACTCATCTTTCAAGGCCCAGAACAGAGGCTGCCATGGCTGTGAGATCTTCCCTTATTTTCCCAGCCAGAAGTCCCTTTGACCTGCCACAAGACTCAGTCGAACCATCCCTACAGCACTTAGCAGTTCTTGGCTTTGATTATAATTACTGTTGCACAGGTTTTTAAAATTTTCACCTTCCTAGACTGCAAGGTTCTTGGACAAAGATGTTTTAGGCTCACCCCAGCCCATAGCAGAGTGCTTTGCTATATACATGCTTGCTGGATGACTACCCTGGCCCTTCCTTCTGGCCTTCCCAGTCCTTACCTCCTTCTTTCAACCACTACTTAACTACTTAAAAGTCAGTTCCCGTGTCAAGCCAAACATCCATGAAGCCCAGCATCCACGTGGCGCCTGCCACACCCTTTGTGCTGTGGGGCAGCATTCCCGAGGGCATGCGGAGTGTGTATTGGGGTCAGGCGGGAGGCTTCATTTACGGGAGCAGAACACAGTGCTCAGGTCTCAGCTGTGGGCAGTTAAGACCCATCCCTCCTTTTTCTAGTGTATTGCATAGTCTCAGAGTTAGAAGGAGACTTAGAGATGATCATCCAATCCTGTCATTTTGCAGAAAAGAAAACCGAAATCCCAAGAGAAGCGACTTTTCCAAGATCACACAGCAAGCTGGTGTGGACATCGTCCTCCCTGTGCATGTGTGACAGTGGGGAGTTGGTCCTGGAGACGGTGGCAGCACTGGGAGGTGTGACTAGGAAATGGCCTGGATGCAGCCATAGGCCAGAAGGGTTACCTTCAAGAGCTCCCCTGCGGTGACCACATTGGCAAAGGTCAGTGCAAGGGTCCTATCTTTCAACTTGTGTTTTTAACTTGAGGCCCTAAGCACCGTTTCCATGCACTGCCCCACCCACATCCCGGGCAACCCTCGGTCCTGCCCGCTCTCACCTCTCCTGCAAGGTCTCCAGGGCCTTGGGAGCCACACTGAGGGTCTGGACCTCCAGAGTGCTGTTCTGCGAGAGCCCTGCTGTTCCCTTCACCTTCACCGTCTTTGGTACATCCACATCTCCCTCCACTCGGGTATCCAGCATGTTCTTAAAGCCAAAATTCCCAGCATCTGTTGGATCTGCAGGAGGGAAAAGATGAAAGGGGCTGGGCTGGCTGGGCGTAGTAACTCACGCCTGTAATCCCAGCATTTTGGGAGGCCAAGGTGGAAGGATTGTTTGAGCCCAGAAGTTTGAAACCAGCCTGGGGAACAAAGCAAGACCCCGTCTCTACAAGACAAATGAGTAAATAAAGAAAAGAGGCTGAGCTGAGAGGTATCACCCAACCCCCAGCCTCCTCAGCTCCTGACGATGACTTTGGGCTAGATGATATCTAATCACCTCTGGCCAGAGGGAGCTCTGAGGTTCTCCTTGCAGGCCAGGTGCCCAGCCCCCATCCCTCAGTATCCCTCAGTTCCCAGCCCTGCTCAAGGCTGACCTGAAGGTGAGCTGCCCGGCTCAAGTACATCCAGCAGTGTGTAGTCGGTGCGGACGTACCGGGCCCCCCAGAAGAGCGTGCTCTTCCTCTTCCTCAGCACCAGGCAGAAGGGATGGAAGCGCTTGAAGTCGATGAGGCTGTCAAGAGGTGTCAGGTCCCCTCGAGGGTTTAGCTGTCTGACCAGGGCCCGGGTGACATTTTCAAACATGGTCATGGTCTCTGTGGAGATAGTGAGACAGGAGAGTGTCAAGGTGGTTGCCGAGGAGCCCGGGATATGGGCTGGGCCCCTGCAGAGAGGGTTCGCCCGACTCTGGGGCAGGGAGAGCTCTTAGAGATGCCTGGATTGTCTCATGTCACAGCTGGAAAGAACCAACGGAGTCTGCATTTTATGATGAGGAACCTAGTTAAAGAGTTGCCCCAAAGTCCCATAGATGGTCAGCAAAGCCTCACCTCCCTTTTCCTTGTCAAGTTCCTTTTTCTCTCTCCACACTCATTTTCTTCACTGCCACTGAGCCCAACTGGACTTTCTTTCTTTCTTTCTTTCTTTCTTTCTTTCTTTCTTTCTTTCTTTCTTTCTTTCTTTCTTTCTTTCTTTCTTTCTCTTTCTTTCTTTCTCTCTCTCTTTCTTTCTCTCTCTTTCTTTCTTTTCTTCCTTCCTTCCTCTTTCCTTCCTCCCTTCCTTCCTCCCTCCCTTCCTTCCTTCCTCTCTTTCCTTCCGTTCTTCCTTCCTTCCTCTTTTTCCTTCCTTCCTCCTCTTCTCCTTCCTTCCTTCCTCTCCTTCCTCTCCTTCCTTCCTTCCTCTCTTTCCTTCCTTCCTTCCTCTCTTTCCTCTTTCCTTTCTTCCTTCCTCTCCTTCCTCTCCTTCCTTCCTTCCTCCCTCTCCTTCCTTCCTTCCTCCCTCTCCTTCCTCTCCTTCCTTCCTTCCCTCCTTCCTTCCTTCCTTCCTTCCTTCCTTCCTTCCTTCCTTCCTTCCTTCCTTCCTTCCTTCCTTCCTTCCTTCCTTCCTTCTTTCCCTTCCTTCCTTCCCTCCACCTCGCCTCGCCTTGCCTCGCTTCGCTTTCTTCTCTTTTCTTCCGAGACAGGGTCTTACTCTGTTGCCCAGGCTGGAGTGCAGTGGCATGATTACAGCTCACTGCAGCCTTGACCGCCAAGGCTTGATTGAACCTCCCACTTCAGCCTCCTGAGTAGCTGGGACTGCAGTCATGCACTTGGCTAATTTTTTTTTTTTTTTTTTTTTTTGAGGCGGAGTCTCGCTCTGTCGCCCAGGCTGGAGTGCAGTGGCGGGATCTCGGCTCACTGCAAGCTCCGCCTCCCGGGTTCCCGCCATTCTCCTGCCTCAGCCTCCCAAGTAGCTGGGACTACAGGCGCCGCCACCACGCCCGGCTAATTTTTTTGTATTTTTAGTAGAGACGGGGTTTCATTGTGTTAGCCAGGATGGTCTCGATCTCCTGACCTCGTGATCCGCCCGTCTCGGCCTCCCAAAGTGCTGGGATTACAGGCTTGAGCCACCGCGCCCGGCCACACTTGGCTAATTTTTAAATCTTTTTGTAGAGACAGAGTCTCACTATGTTTCCCAGGCTGGTCTCAAACTCCTGGCTCAAGTAATCCTCCCACCCCAGACTCCCGAAGTGCTGGGATTACAGGTGTGAGCCACTGCGCCTGGTCTAGAGCATTTATTTAGCAATGGAAGTAAAGCTTTCTCTCACACCAGAGACTAGCAATAGCCAGGGTCTGAGGACACCAGGGGAGGGAAGGAGATGCTGCTGGCACCAAGGGCTGGGGTGGTCAAGCTGTTCACCTGCCCCAGTCACCCTTTCCGTGTCTGGGGTACACTTCCCTGCACCCTATTCTTCCCTTGTGCGTACCTCCCAGCTCACAGGTGTCAGTAGACCCACTCCCCTCTCACAGCCCCTGGGGGATGCCTGGATCCAGACTTTTGTTTTTTCTTTTTGAGATGGAGTCTTACTCTGTTGCTCAGGGTGGAGTGCAGTGGTGCCATCTCAGCTCCCTGCAATCTCTACCTCTCGGATTCAAGCGATTCTCCTGCCTCAGCCTCATGAGTAGCTGGGACTACAGGTGTGTGCCACCACACCTGGCAAATTTTTGTATTTTTAATGGAGACAGGGTTTCACCATGTTGGCCAGGCTGGTCTCGAACTCCTGACCTCAGGTGATCCGCCCTCCTTGACCTCCCGAAGTGCTGGGATTACAGGTGTGAGCCTTTGTGCCCAGCCAGGATCCATGCATTTTGATGCGCCTCACCTTTGCCCCCTCTGCTTACAATACCCCTTTGAGATCTGAAGACTCCCTAGTCCTCTTCTAACACTCAATTCAGGTCACCTCCTGGAACCTTGTCCCTCAGTCCTCCAGGCAGCTGGTGACTGTATCTGTGTTTCCAAAGCGCTCTTCTGATGCACCTTCCTGTTATGATCTGCTCACCTCACCATCTCAGCTCCTCGTCTGTGACTTCCCAGAGGGCAGGAAATGGGTCTTAGTCACCTCTGCAGCAGCAAGTACCACACCTGGCACAGAGTTGGAGCTTGGCAAATGTGTGTGGAAAGAACCAATGAATGTGGCCCCGAGAGATGTGCGCTAGGGTGAGAGGGCCCTGGATAATGTGGGGCCCATGGGAACCTGAGAGGCAACATCTTTTTTTTTTTTTTTTGACATGGAGCTTCATTCTTGTTGCCCAGGCTGGAGTGCAATGGCACGATCTCGGCTCACTGCCACCTCCACCTCCTGGGTTCAAGTGATTCTCCTGCCTCAGCCTCCCAAGTAGTTGGGATTACAGACGCCTGCCACCGTGCCCAGCTGATTTTTGTATTTTTAGTAGAGACAGTGTTTTCCCATTTTGGCCAGGCTGGTCTTAAACTCCTGACCTCAGGTGATCCGCCCACCTCACCCTCCCAAAGTGCTGGGACTACAGACGTGAGCCACCACGCCTGACCTGAGGGTCAACATCTTAAGTCTCTGTCTTTGAAGTTTGAGTCCAGGTGCTCTGGCTGGGTGGCCAATCGGCACACCCCAGTTATCCCCGTGGGTGGAAGAGGCCACAGCAGCTAGCGTGGAAGCACCCCACATCCACCACGGGCACTTCACAGCGGCAGGGGGCAGGAAGCACGGCACAGATGTGTAGGGCTGTTCTACCAGACAACCTCCTGGTGCCACCTGGGTGCACCTGGGAAGGGCTTGGGCAACGGCAGCCTCCTCTTCACTGGAGAGATGCCCACAGGCCTGCCTCTCCCTTCCCTCCCCTAGGCCTATTGGGATACTTATCCCACTGGACTCTAGGGGAGTTCCATGCCCTTCTTGGTCTACCCATCTCCCTGTGTCCCCAGAGCATCCCTGCCTTCCCTGCTGTCATCAAGTTCTTACCTGGGAGCGGGGCTCAGTCCTGTCCAGCAGCTGGGTCTGGGGTGAGGGCCTGGGGCTCGCTGGGTCTGTAGGTTGAGAGGATGACCGTCCCTTGCCAGGACAGCCTGCTTTATGCAGGGACAGAGGCTTCCAGGGACCCCGCCTGCCCTAGCGACCCCACCCCCGTCCTGTTCCACTTCCGGGAGAACAGCATCAACCTGTTCCACATGTGCCCTGGCCTCCTGAGGGCTGAGGGGGTGGATAGGGAGCTGCCAGGCAGGTGCCAGCGTGGGTGGGGGTAGCCAAGTCTGATAGAGAGGTGGCAGCTGGAGGATGGCTTGTGGACTGAGAGGAGAGGAAGGCAGATGCCTTTGGAAGGAGTGCAGAGTGAGGCAGTGGGAGTGTGTGTGTGTGTGTATGTATGTTCTCTGTTCTGTCATCATCACCGTCATTGGGGAGGGTGGCATCTCTGTTCTGTCATCATCACCGTCATTGGGGAGCATCTCGGAATCATGGAGGGGTCTGCGGGTGTCCTGGGATAGGGAGTCCTGTATGTCCACACATTCCAGCAGAGAGCAGAGCATCTGCAGCACTGCCCTCCATCCTGGGCTTGTCAGCCTGTGTGCATTGCTGCCTAACTCCATTTGTTTTAGCCACATAGACATATCTCTGATACCGCTAGAAGCAGATGTCTGAGTAGGCAGAGATGGAGTTAGACCAAATGGGTTTCTGTTATTTGGTGTTCAGCGTTTCTGCTCCTCACGGAATATTGTAGACACACATAAGCATATCGGTAGGCAGGGGCACAGCTATATTCGTAGAAAAGCCCAGGAGGCTTGTCATGGGCTTTCAGATGTCACACCGAGGTCACTCAGGTCCTCCTCTTAGCTTAAATCTCTGCCTAGAAGGAATTTTAAAGGAATTCCAAATGTTGCCCACGTGGTCACATTGCTAGAGGACAGAATAAGGGACTTACAAGCAAGGCCCGTATAGTGTTGGGCTATGTGACCATGCATGCCTGTGTGCAGGTATCACCTGACACAGCTGAGCCTGCCTGCTCCCACCCTGAGGCTCTTCTCAGTACCACTCATCGAAAAAGAAACGCAACCCTGAACGCTGTGAAGAGTAAATCCCATGTGTTTTTTTTTTTTTTTTTTTTTTTTTTTTTTTTTTTTTTTTTTTTTTTAAGAAGGAATCTTGCTCTGTCCTCCAGGCTGGAGTGCAGTGGCGTGATCTCAGCTCACTGCAACCTCCACCTCCCGGGTTCAAGCAATTCTCTGCCTCAGCCTCCCGAGTAGCTGGGATTACAGGCGTGTGCCACCATGCCTGGCTAATTTTGTATTTTTAGTAGAGACAGAGTTTCACCATGTTGGCCAGGAGGGTCTCGATCTCCTGACCTTGTGATCCGCCTACCTCAGCCTCCCAAAGGGCTGGAATTACAGGATGAGCCACTGTGCCAGGCCAATTCCATCTTTACTGAAGGTTTCCTTGAGGGGCTGATGGTGAATGAGACTAGACCATTCCACACTCAGGAAAACTCCCTAGAAAACATCATCATTCCCCTTGTGTCCCCAAAGTCTCATTCAATATGACAGATGCTCCCAAATATCTCTTCTCTATGTCTTGAAACAGAACAAAGCTAAGTCTTGCCCCTGCCTCTCTGGTCCCTGCTCACTCTGTTTTTCTTTACATCCCTTCCCATCCACCCTATGCCTTTTTGAGACAGGGCCTCGCTCTGTCACCCAGGCGGGAGTGCAGTGGCTCAATCACGGCTTACTGCAGCCACCCAATACTTCATCCTCCTTCTACAGCTCCAGCCATTCTGGCAATCAAACGTCCCTTCTCCTTAGGAGAGGCAGAGGTCGGGGCTTGAGTGTGTGGGAAGGTTGTCATTAGGCCGCGTGCGGTGGCTCACGGCTGTAATTCCAGCACTTTGGGAGGCCGAAGTGGGTGGATCACCTGAGGTCAGGAGTTAGAGACCAGCCTGGCCAACATGGGGGAAACACCATCTCTACCCAAACTACAAAAATTAGCTGGGCGTGGTGGCAGGCGCCTGTAATCCCAGCTACTTGGGAGACTGAGGCAGGAGAATCGCTTGAACCCGGGAGGTGGAGGTTGCAGCGAGCCGAGATCACACCACTGCATGCCAGGCTGGGCGACAGAGCAAGACTCTGTCTCAAAAAAAAAAAAAAAAAAAAAGAAGGTTGTCGTTAGTCATCTGGTCCCTATCACAAGCACATATTTAAATAGAAACCTGTTGTATGTGTTATAGTCTTTTCATCTCTGTCTGTTTTCCTGGTTCTTCCTGGATTTCCACCTCTTCCTCCCTGTAACTCCCACTACAGTGACGTGATGCCTGCATGTCAGCATATAGTCCTGAGGCTGTGCAGTCTCCTATGCTTTAATCAGCTCCAGGGAAGGTGGTCCCACTCCCACCCTCTCACCAGCATAGCATTGCCTCAGTCAGACTTTTGGGAGTTTCTTCCCAGTGACTACCCTTCTCCCACTGGCTGCAGGCCAAGGTTCCTAGTCTAGTGGATTCTGCAAAGATCTAGAGAACAGTGGCATCTAAAAGCCACACGTGGCTCTGCTCTCCCTGAGGACCCGCAAAGCCCATCTAGTCAGCTTTTTCTCCTCTGACTGGGAAGTCTTGCTTCTCTCATTTCTTCCGCCTTCGCTCAGATCTCGGAGCACTCTGCCCGGCCTGTGCTCACACTCCTGGTGTTGTCCCGACCCTGCCTGCACCACATTGCCCCATTCCCCCAGACTGCCTACTGGTATTATTCCAAGCAGGGGACTTGGTGGGTTCAAGGCAGGGAGGGGATATATGGGCTTGCGGGGTCAGCCAGATTGAAGTTCTTGTGCTTTTGGAATGAAAAGATCCACATTTAGGCTTGTCTTGGTGGTGCTCCTTCCTCCCATCCAGGGTGCCCTGCCTCTTTTTCTTTCTTATTTATTTATTTATTTTTTTGAGATGGAGTCTCACTCTGTCTCCCAGGCTGGAGTGCGGTGGCGTGATCTCAGCTCACTGCAACCTCTGCCTCCTGGCTTCAAGCAATTCTTCTACCTCAGCCTCCCTAGTAGCTGGGATTACAGGCACATGCCACCGCTCCCAACTAATTTTTGTATTTTTAGTAGAGGCGGGGTTTCACCATGTTGGCCAGGCTGGTCTCGAACTCCTGACCTCAGGTGATCCACCCACCTCGGCCTCTGAAAGTGTTGGGATTACAGGCGTGAGCCACCGCGCCTGGCTGCGTCTTTTTCCTTTCTTTTCGTTTTCTTTCTTTCTTTTTTTTTTTGAAATAGGTTCTCACTCTGTTGCCCAGGCTGGAGTGCAGTGGTGCAATCATGGCTCACTGCAGCCTTGACTTAGAAATTCTCTTGTCTCAGCGCCCGCTCCCTTCTCCCAGTACCTGGGACTATAGGCATGTGTCACCACGCCTGGCTTTTTTTTTTTTTTTTTTTGAGATGGAGTCTCGCTCTTGTTGCCCAGGCTGGAGTGCAATGGCGCAATCTTGGCTCACTGCAACCTCCACCTCCTGGCTTCAAGCGATTTTCCTACCTCAGCCTCCCAAATAGCTGGGATTACAGGCATGCAGCATCACGCTCAGCTAATCTTTTGTATTTTTAGTAGAGACAGGGTTTCACCATGTTGGCCAGGCTGGTCTCGAACTCCTGACCTCAGGTGATCTGCCTGCCTCGGCCTCCCAAAGTGCTGGAATTACAGGCGTGAGCCACCGCCCCCGGCCATGCCTGGCTAACTTTTTAATTTTTTGTAGAGAAGAGAGTCTCCCTATGTTGCTCAGGCTGGTCTTGAACTCCTGGGCTCAAGCAGTCCTCCTGCCTCAGTCTCCCAAAGTGCTGAGGTTACAGGCGCGCTGCGCCCGGCCTGGGGCAGAATTTAAATTGTACCGGTGGATATTTAAGTTAGACTGCTTTGTAAGGACGCTTCAGGTCAATTAAAAGAGACTTAATGCCGAAGCAGGAGGTCATGTGGTGATTGCTACTCAGGCAGGAGGAAAGCTTTGCTCTCTATCTCCCTCTGGTGGTCAATCAAGGTAGTGATGGACAATGATCACCTCTGATTTAGAGACCAAGCTTATGACTAGGTAGGGCTGCTAGGAGATGGGGATCAGGAGAGGGAATTGACTTAGGAGAGGAAGCCCCAGGCACCTGCCCGGTGGGACCCTTTCTGTCTCTCTGTCCCATACAGTGCACTGCAGACAGACACAGACATTGGGATAGGGCGTTATTTCCTTACTCATTTTCCCTTTTATTATTGTTTTTGTTGTTTTTTCAGACAGCCTCACTCTGTTGCTGGCTGGAGTGCAGTGGCACAATCTCGGTTCACTGCAACCTCCACCTCCTGGGCTCAAGTGATTCTCCTGCCTCAGCCTCCCGAGTAGCTGGGACTACAGGTGCACACCACCACACCTGGCTATTTTTTGTGTTTTTAGTAGAGATGAGGTTTTACCACATTGGCCAGGCTGGTCTCGAACTCCTGGCCTCAAATGATGCGCCCGCCTTGGTCTCCCAAATTTCTGGGATTACAGGTGTGATCCACTGTGCCTGGCCTCCTTTTTGTTATTGTTGATTTTTCCCCTCAGCAAAGGGCCAGAGGAAACAGAGAAAAGTAGATTATTGGCGTTCATGGAAGTCACAAACTCTGGCCAGAATGGGAAGAAGCTGGCACTCTGGGAGTTGGGAGGGCAGGGAGAACGTTGTAGGATTTGGAGCCTACTTGAAGGGTGCAGGATAACTGGAGCATTTGCAAGAAGTGACCCCTCACACGAACATATTCCCAGACCTGCCCTGAGCAAAAGGAGGTGGAATGGTAATGGTTAGGGATGAAGACAGGCTGGGCCAGGGCACGACTGCCTGGTGGAGGCGCAGGAAGAATGCTTCCCAGGGATGCTGTGTTTTATCTCTCACATGGGAGGCTGGATGTTTGGGGGTGCAGATCACAGATTGTGAGCTGTACTTCCATAAATTCTCCTTTCTGAGCAGAGTAAAGCTCCCAGACTCTTTCCTTATTCTCTAAAAAGCTTTAACATTTCTTCCCAAATTCCCAAATCAGCTTTGGAGTCCAAGACCTCCCCAAACTCTGGCTGAGCAGACATCAGTGTTCAGCTCTAAGTGTGTCAAACTCAGCATCCAGGTTCAAGGTGTCAGCCCTCACTGCCCCCCACCCCTCCACTACCAGTCCCCCTACCCATCAGCCCGGTCTGGGCAAGGAGGCCGCTGCCAGCCTCCAGCCCAAACCCAGAGAAGTTTCCTCTGTCAGGTGATCCTCCTAGCAACCGACCTCTTCCTGAGCCCCTGCTGATGCACGGGAGCACGTGTTGGAGCTTCTCTGTATTTTCTTTTTCTCTCTCTTTCTTCCCTTCCCTTCCTTTCCCTTCCCTTCTTTTTGAGATGGAGTTTCGCTCTCGTTGTTAAGGCTGGAGTGCAATCTTGGCTTACTGCAACCTCTGCCTCCCAGGTTCAAGTGATTCTCCTGCCTCAGCCTCCCGAGTAGCTGGGATTACAAACGTGCGACACCACACCTGAATAATTGTTGCATTTTCAGTAGAGATGAGGTTTCACCATGTTGGCCAGGCTGGTCTCGAACTCCTGACCTCAGGTGATCCACCCACCTCGGCCTTTCAAAGTGCTGGGATTACAGGCATGAGCCACCGCGCCCGGCCACTTCTCTGTATTTTCACCAGCTCCCCTAGGCTTGTCCTCAAGCCCCAGCCTGCCTTCCCTAGCCATGGGCAGGCAGGGCTGGGGATCCCTGATGAATAAAATATCTGGAGAGCCAGGTGTTGTTGGTTAGCACCGGAAAGATGGAGAGGCTGGCTTACAGGACACAGAGCGGTGTCAAAGCATTTGGCTCCCAGGTGTAAGGAGGGTCTGTCTCCTTGGTGTCCTTGTATGTCAAGGCCACAGAGTCCCATCAGAGCCTGACCACTTTCAGCTCCTTACCTCAGAACCCCCTCAGCAGCTCAAAGTAAAGACAGAAGGGCTCCACCTCCCTCTGGAAGAAATTCTAGTCCAGAATGGTTTCCATCTGCACAGCGGAGAAGAAACATCACAGGATGCTTTGCATTTAGAGAGCCACCAACTTCAGAAGTGGTCTGCAGTAAAATTGTGTATTATGCGGGCCGGGCGCGGTGGCTCAAGCCTGTAATCCCAGCACTTTGGGAGGCCGAGACGGGCGGATTACGAGGTCAGGAGATCGAGACCATCCTGGCTAACACGGTGAAACCCCGTCTCTACTAAAAATACAAAAAAAAAAAAAACTAGCCGGGCGAGGTGACGGGCGCCTGTAGTCCCAGCTACTCGGGAGGCTGAGGCAGGAGAATGGCGGGAACCCGGGAGGCGGAGCTTGCAGTGAGCTGAGATGCGGCCACTGCACTCCAGCCTGGGTGACAGAGCCAGACTTTGTCTCAAAAAAAAAAAAAAAAAAAAAAAAAAAAAAAAAAAAATTGTGTATTATTATCAGTACACATACTGGTGTGTAGTGACAATACACATTATCACTGTGTATTATCACAGTGATAAGTGAGGAGGCCGCTGCCAGCCTCCAGCCCAAACCCAGAGAAGTTTCCTCTGTCAGGTGGGGCAGGAGATGCTGGGGCAGGAGAATCGCTTGAACCCAGGAGGCAGAGTTGCAGTGAGCTGAGATCACCTATCTATCTATCTATCTATCTATCTATCTATCTATCTATCTATCTACCTACCTACCTACCTACCTACCTATCTATCTACCTACCTACCTACCTATCTTTGAGGCAGAGTCTTCCTCTATCGCCCAGGCTGGAGTGCAGTGGCACGATCTCGGCTCACTGCAGCCTCTGCCTCCCAGATTCAAGCACGTCTCCTGACTCAGCCTCCCAAGTAGCCGGGAGTACAGGCACATACCACCTTGCCCAGCTAATTTTTGTATTTTTAGTAGAGATGGGATTTCAGCAGGTTGGGTCTTGAACTCCTGACCTCAAGTGATCTGTCTGCCTCGGCCTCCCAAAGTGCTGGGATTACAGGTGTGAGCCACCGTGCCCAGCCTGCAGTAAAATTTTAAATTTTAATTTTCAGTAAAAATTTAAATTTCAGCCCCTGTCCCTTTCTGCAGTGAGCAGATATCTGCAAACCTACCCCCAAAGGCCAAGGGAATTGAAAGACCAAAGAAAGAGGCTGACAGGCCAGGCGCAGTGGCTCACGCCTATAATTCCACACTTTGGGAGGCTGAGGCGGGCGGATTATCTGAGATCAGGAGTTCGAGACCAGCCTGGCCAACATGGTGAAATACCGTCTCTACTAAAAATACAAAAATTAGCCGGTCATGGTGGCTCATACCGGTAATCCCAGCTATTCGGGATGCTGGGGCAGGAGAATCGCTTGAACCCAGGAGGCGGAGTTGCAGTGAGCCGAGATCACGCCATTGCACTCCAGCCTGGGGGACAAGAGCAAGACTTCGTCTCAGAAAGAAAAGAAAGAAAGAAAGAGGCTGACAAATCCAGCTTCTTAGAAAGAAAGAAACACTTAATAGGGACTTACGAACAAAAGTGGTTCACCACACCTGCTGTCCAGAAAATATCTTTTCTATTTATTTATTTATTTTGAGACGGAGTCTCGCTCTGTCGCCCAGGCTGGAGTGCAGTGGCCGGATCTCAGCTCACTGCAAGCTCCGCCTCCCGGGTTCCCGCCATTCTCCTGCCTCAGCCTCCCGAGTAGCTGGGACTACAGGCGCCCGCCACCTCGCCCGGCTAGTTTTTTGTATTTTTTTAGTAGAGACGGGGTTTCACCGTGTTAGCCAGGATGGTCTTGATCTCCTGACCTTGTGATCCGCCCGTCTCGGCCTCCCAAAGTGCTGGGATTACAGGCTTGAGCCACCGCGCCCGGCCGAAAATATCTTTTCTATAACAAGCTTTTAGAGTAAAACAGGTGCAGCCAGTCATGGCTCAGACTGTCTTGCAAAAGTCGTGACCACTGGGGAGGTTAGATACACATCTGTATGAGGGATTATCTGTGTTACAGGCATTGTTGCTTTATGAGGGGTTGGTGTGGTTTGGCTGTGTCCCCCACCCAAAATCTCATCTTGAATTACAATCCCCATAATCCCCCTGTGTTGGGGGTGGGACCGGGTGGAGGTAATTGGGTGATGGGGGTGGTTACCCCCGTGCTGTTTTCATGATAATGAGTGAGTCTCATGAGATCTGATGGTTTTATAAGTGTCTGGCATTTCCCCTGCTTGCACTCACTCTGTCCTACTGCTCTGTGAAGTGTCTGCTTCTCTTTTCCCTTCCACCATAATTGTAAGTTTCCTGAGGCCTCCCCAGCAATGTGGAACTGTGAGTCAATTAAATGTCTTTCCCTTATAAATTACCCAGTCTCAGGTATTTCTTCATAGCAGCGTGAGAATGAACTAATACAGGGGTTATCTATGCTACAGGCATTGTTTAAAGACTTTGCTGCAGGAATCAGGAATCCAATGCCAGTCACCATGGCAGTTTTGCTTCAAGGTGGCAGCACTCTGCCATTCTTTTACTTTTTATGTTTTATTACCTCTTATATTAAATAGAGACGGGGTCTGGCTATGTTGCCCAAGCTGGTCTGGAACTCTTGGCCTCAAGCAATCCTCCTGCCTCGGCCTCCCAAAGTTCTAGGATTATAGGTGTGAGCCACCGCACCCAGCCTCTCTTGTTATTCAACAAGCTATTTTATTACAGTTCCCATCCTTGATCCCCCCTCTGCCTGTTAATGCTAGAGTGAAGCAGAGATGGGCAAGGATTAAGACTCTGGAGACCTAAGTTCTGTAGAGAGTTCTGCTAAGAGCCTGCTGTGTGGCCGTAATGTCTTGTATGCTCTCCGGGCCTCAGAGTATCCATCCACAAGTGTGGGGGTGGAGCTGGATGAGCTCAAACTCAATTTTCTCCTGGTTATCATCCCCCAGGCCCCTCTCCAGCTCCATCTACTGGGAAAGGATCCCCTTCTCCCTGGACATGGCCAGCAGCTGCTGTTGCACCTCCCTCAGCTCTGCAGAGGGTAAAGGAGAGGAGAGGGCATGAGGGACAGGGCATGCTCTCCCTCCCTCTGTGGGCAGGGCATTGTAAAGTGGCTCTGGGGGCCAGGTGTGGTGGTTCACACTGTAATCCCAGAACTTTGGGAAGCTGAGGGGAGCGGATCACTTGAGGTCAGGAGTTCGAGACCAACCTGGTCATCATGGGGAAATCCCGTCTCTACTAAAAATACAAAAATTAGCTGGGTGTGGTGGTACATGCCTGTAATCCCAGCTACTCGGGAGGCTGAGGCAGGAGAATTGCTTGAGCCGGGGAGGCAGAAGTTGCACTGAGCTGAGATCTCACCATGTACTCCAGCCTAGGCAACAGAGAGAGACTCTGTCTCAAAAAAAAAAAAAAATGTTGCTCTGGGTACTGGGGTTAGCTCCCATGTGTGTCCGTGGAGGGGAAGTGGGCTGCAGATTCATTTATTCCTGGAATGGTATGTTCCCTTTTCTTTTGGGAAAAATGAGCTGGGGTAGGGATGGTAGGTGGGCTTGCCCCTCTTGCCTTTTCCTTGGACGAGGGGACAACAGGGTCTGCACCCTGCCCACTCTGCTTGTAGCCTGGTATCAGGACTGGCTTCATGGGCATGCAACCTGTGCAGTTGTACACGGCCCCCATGCTTGGTTTAATGCTCTGCTGCTGCTGTCTTGAATATAATTCTTTGCTCTTGTTGCCCAGGCTGGAGTGCAATGGCAAGGTCTCGACTCACTGCAAACTCCGCCTCCCATGTTCCAGAAATTCTCCTGCCTCAGCCTCCCAAGTAGCTGGGATTACAGGCGTGTGCCACCACGCCTGGCTAATTTTGTATTTTTAATAGAGAGGGGGTTTCACCATGTTGGCCAGATTGGTCTTGAACCCCTGACCTCAGATGATCCGCCCCCACCTTGGCCTCCCAAAGTGCTGGGATTACAGGCGTGAGCCACCACGTCCTGTCAAATATAATTCTTAATAACTTTTGTAGCAAGGAGTCCTGCATTTTCATTTTGCACTGGAACCCTTAACTTTTGTGGTAGGTCTTGCTTGGCACCATCGGGCCTAACCTAGTAGGCCTGGCACATCAGGGATGGCCCTCACCCTCATTCCTGATCCTCACCACACAGAGCCCCCAGCAGGTACAGAATGTTCTCTAACATGGAGCTGAGGTTGCTGGAAGTCTCCTGCAGTCCCGCAGTCATTCAAATACCTCCTTCCTACCCCTAGTCCTCCCTCCCAGAACTGGCTCCTGTAGATCCAGAACTCGATCAGCCTGGCAGAGAGATGGGAAGTGATGATCCCCCTGAAATTGGAGAGACAGGGAGCTTCCTGAAGGGAGGGGGACGCAGGTCTTTACGCTCAGAATGGCCATTCCAGCAGGACCAGGGCCCAGTCTCTCTTTCGGCCGGATCCCAGGAGGAGGCCGATCACGCCCCATCCAGCCCATCTCTGGCCCTACCAACTTGTATCCCCCGTCCTCAGCCATTTTAAGCCCAGTTTATCACCCTCCATCCACCCTCCTACCCGCTAGCCGGGCTTGGGCTTCCGGCGCAAGTCTGGTTCTTAGCACTTGAGCCCTGTCACTCCGCCCCAGCCCCGCCTCCACCCCAGCCCGTCCTCCGCCCCGCCCTCACCGCACCAGCCACGCCTCCGCACTAGCCCCGCCCTCACTGCGCAAACCCTGTATCGGCCCTGGCCACGCCCACACCGCTCCAGCCCCGCCTCCGCACCAGCCCCGCCCTCGCCACCACAGCCCCGCCTTCACTCCGCCAGCCCCGCCTCTGCCCCAGCCCCGCCCTCACCGCCCCAACCCCGCCTCCGAACCAGCCTCGCCTCCGCACCAGCCACCTCCTCAAAACCCCAGCCCCGCCCTCACCACCCCAACCCCGCCTCTACCTCAGTCCCGCCCTCACTGCGTAAGCCTACCACACCAGCCCCGCCTCCCCAGCCACGCCCACACCGCCCCCGCCCCACCTCCGCCCCAGCGGGTCATTCTCTCTGAAGGCGATCTGCCTCCCGGGTCAGGCCCTTCCGCATCGCAGCTCATCCTTCACCTCCACCTGCAGCGCCCGCAACCTCCTGTGCTCCTGTGGGGCCATCTCGGGCCCGGACGGAGCTGTGGATTCAGGACAGTGGTGACTGGGACCCTACCCCTCTCCAGCCTGTTCGACCTCACTTTACTCAGCAAGTCCCTCACTCCCAGGCACAGATGTTTCTTTCTGGGGCGTGGTGCCCTGCTCCCCCGTGCAGACTCTCCTCGCCAGGAAAAGATGGTCAGAGCAGGGTCTTGTGGTGAGGGGGCGTCGGGGCTCAACGCCTCACAACGTTTTCCGATGGGCACTGAGGATCCTGTTTAGGGGAAAGGGACACACTCTGTCACCATAGATGACTGTCAGATGGAGAGCGAAATCATGAGGACGGAAAGCCCAAACGGAAGAGGGGTCCTGCCCCACGGTGCAGCCCTGGGTGGGCCTAGCCTCAATCTACCTAGAACAGCATGGTGGAGGCTTGCGGGGAGGATGCACCGAAAAGGCCCAAGACACCCGTGGCCGCCATCGCAGTCAGCACTACGTCCCGCCAGTGTCCAGGGGACCCCTCTGCACCCCACCCGCCATCACCCCCAAAGTCTTTCCTTTGAGAAGGGGCTCTGGGCTTGAGCTGCTGACTTGACAGGTTTCTTTCCTTTGCTTAGGAAAGGGGTCTCTGTGTCCCTCTTACCTTTTAAGCCTTTGTCTACCCTTGGGGTGGGGATGGGGAGAAGAGCCCTCTGCTTCTCTGACCTTCTGAGGGCATTTTCAGCTTCTTGTTCTTGGATGGGGGATGTCTGTGAAGGTCAGAAATGGGGCACTGTGGCCGGGTGTGGTGGCTCACGCCTGTAATCCCAATACTTTGGGAGGCTGAGGCAGGCGGATCACATGAGGCGCAGTTTGAGACCAGCCTGGCCAACATGCTGAAACCGTCTCTCCCTATCTCTCCATTATTTCGTTACCCTGGAAGGGGAGTACATGTGTGTCCCAGAGGGACAGGGCCCTGTGGATTCTAGGCCTGGTTCTTTCCTTCCCTCCCTGTGTGACCTTGGATAACTTGCTGCCCCTCTTTGGGCCCTTTTGTAAAATAGAGATCCCTGCCAGCTTGAGCAGTCTGTGCAGTTCTGGGTGGGTCCTGCTCCTCTGTGTCAGCCCCTAGCATCTGGCCTGGAATCCTCAACCTGCCTCCTCACCCCACTCTGCAAGCTCACCTCTTCCTCAGGTTTTCCAGATCATTCACAATGATGACTGAGGTTTTGGATGTTTGGTTTGGAGTTCTGACATTTGCCCTCGACAGTGACAGAGGCATTCACCAGGACACCTGTGACTGCAGTCTTGGTGATTGTAAGTCTTTTCTTAGTTCTACAGGAACTAAGTGCCCTGTGCTTGTTCCCACACACCCTCTGCCGGAAGCATTCCCTGATAAATTGCCTTGGCCCCAAAAGTGAATGAGAATTGAGGACTGACCTTAGACATTAGTATTAGTGTGGGGGCTTAAGTTTTGTTTGGTGTTCTAAAAGAGGAAGATGGCAGTTGTCGTAAGTGTAGAAACATATGTATATATATTTTAAATTAATTAATTAATTTTTTTTGAGACGGAGTCTCACTCTGTCCTCTAGG
Organism: Theropithecus gelada; assembly: GCF_003255815.1. Lineage (NCBI taxonomy): Eukaryota > Metazoa > Chordata > Mammalia > Primates > Cercopithecidae > Theropithecus > Theropithecus gelada. Next base: position 27,951,924 of record NC_037684.1, on the reverse strand, counting down.
CTGGAGTGCAACAGCGTGATCTCTGCTCACTGCAACCTCTGCCTCCCGGGTTCAAGTGAACCTCTGCTTCAGCCTCCTGAGTAGCTGGGGTTACAGGCGCCCGCCACCATATCCAGCTAATTTTTGTATTTTTGGTAGAAATAGGGTTTCGCCAGGTTGGCCAGGCTGGTCTAGAACTCCTGACCTCAGGTGATCCACCCGCCTCGGCCTCCCAAAGTGCTGAGATTACAGGCATGAGCCACCGGGCCTGGCCAAAATGTATATTATGATTGGGGAAGATCAACTGGATTCCAGGGGCCCGAGGCAGGCACGTGTGTGTGCACGCATGTGCGTGTGTGGTGGTAGCGGGACATAAAAGCTGTGTTGGCGCCAGTGCACTCCAGCCTGGGAGAAAGAGTAAGACCCTGTCTCTAAATTTAAAGAAAAAGAAAGAAAGAAAGAAAAAAGATTGGGCTTTTAGGCTGGTTTGTTTTTCATGGCCCCAGGGGCAGATCTTCAACCAGTGGGAAGAAGGAACAAGGAAGTAGTTGAGGTTGAAGTAGCATTTTCCAATAGTCATTCTGCCTTATTTACTTCAGTCCTGATAAGATGGAAATTCTTTCTCAAGTGCATCACCTGCTCCCTGCTTCTGAGAATGGACACTTCAAAATTTGACCTTTTCTGCAGGTAACTCAAAGTCAATGTGACTGATCTCGTGCATTTTGCCAATGCCCGTAGGCCCCTTTGAGGCAGGGGGAGTCAGTTTTTCACACAGGGCCGTTTAAGAGACACTAAAATGCCCTACTACAATGCCTTTTGAGTTTTTAGACTTTTAATCATGTCCCTCCCTGCTGTTAGGCTGTACTTTCTCACTGCTGTTATTCTGCCCCTCTGTAATATAATTTTTGCTACCTCAAAAATACTGTTTCTAACTTGTTATAAGCAGGAAGCCACAGTTCTGAAATTAGTACTCTCGTAAACTAAGAATAAATGAGTTCTGAGCGAGGGTTCCTGTGAGCAAAGTACATGACCCTTTGTCGGTGTTTGATTGAGATGTCCCCTTATGGGTTCACATGGCCCCTGTGCACAGCCCTGTCTTCCTGGATTGTCATCACTGATACACTAGCCTGTCAGGTCCCCAGGGTCAGGCACAACTTCCTGATCTTTGTAGCTGCAGCGTCTGTCATGTGGTAGGAACTCAACAGATGGTGTTTGTTTGTTTGTTTTGAGACAGAGTCTCGTTCTGTCACCCAGGCTGGAATGTAGTGGCGTCGTCTTGGCTCACTGCAACCTCTGCCTCCTGGGTTCAAGCGATCCTCCTGCCTCAGCCTCTTGAGTGGGTAGGATTACAGGCCCGTGCCACCACACCCAGCTAATGTTTGTATTTTTAGTAGAGACGGGGTTTCACCATCTTGGCCAGGTTGGTCTCGAACTCCTGAGCTCAGGGCCCACCATGGTCTCCCAAAGTGCTGGGATTACAGGCTCTAGCCACTGCACCCGACCAACAGATGCTTATCAAATGAAGGGGTGGGCTTGTGGTGGCATCCATTTGGCAGCTTGGGGGCCTTGTTCTACTTTCCCTTTGCCTTCCTGGTTTGGGGTGACTGTTCCTTGGAGATAAGAGAAGTTGATGATGGCAGATTCTCAGAGAGCTAAGGCGAAACCATTTCTAGCAGTTTGAACTCCCTTTAGTCCAATGGGGGAGGCAGTCCCTCCCTTTGGAATAAGCTCCCCGGGATGCCTCTGGCTTCGATGCCGCTCACTCTGGAGGAGACCTCAGTCTTAGGGTTGTGCTCTCAAAGCCTCTGTTTGTGAGCCCAATTCAGGAAGGGGTGGGGCTTCACTCCCCCTCAGCTGGGGGCTGCCTCAGGGTACCCTTGGCTTTCTCTCCCTCTCCAGGCCTCCGCTCCATAGGGCAGGAAGAAGCTGGTGGCAGAAGGGCTGTGTGGGCCTGTAATCGTCCATGGGGTTCACGTTGTGTGCTGCCTAGACAGAGCTGATTTATCAAGATGGGAATTGCAATAGAGAAAGAGTAATTCATGCAGAGCTGGCTGTGTGGAAGACCAGAGCTTTATTATTACTCAAATTAGTCTCTCTGAGCATGTGGGATCAGAGTTTTTAAGGACAACTTGGTGGGTGGGGGGAAGTCAGTGAGCCAGGAGTGCTGATTGGTCAGGGATGAAATCATAGGGAGTCGAAGCTGTCCTCTTGTGCTCAGTCAGTTCCTGAGTGGGGGCCCCAAGATCAGATGAGCCAGTTAATCGATCTGGGTGGGGATCCATCAAGTGCAGGGTCTGCAAAATATCTCAAGCACTGATCTTAGGAGCAGTTTAGGGAGCCTCCAGTGGCATAGATCCTAAACTACAATTTCTAATCTTGTGGCTAATGTTAGTTCTACAAAGGCAATCTATTCCCCAGGCAAGAATGAGGTCTGCTCTGGGAAAGGGCTGTTACTATCTTGGTTTAACTATAAACTAAGTTTTTCCCAAAGTTAGTTCAGCCTGTGCCTAATGAGCATACGAATGAGCGGGGACAGCTTGGAGGTTAAAAGCAAGATGGAGTCAGTTAAGTTAAATCTCTTTCACTGTCTCAGTCATCATTTTGCAAAGGCAGTTTTAGGCCTCTCCCTCTCCTCCCATCACAGCCCACTGGCTCCCTGATGCTGCATGTGGTGACAAGCTGGGACCTGGGTCCAGGCCCCAGTGATTCTTGCCTCAGGCCTGGGCCGGCAGTAGGCTGGGCTGTCTTGGTTCCTGAGCCAGACTCCAGCATTTCCTGGTGGGAGAGTTTGGGACTGACATAGTGTGTCTCCCAGAAGAGTGTGCCTTTTCTCTCCCTCTGTCCCAGGCAGAAGGGCAGAAGTGGGTAACGTCACTGAGGCTGTCCAGCTGCCTCACCAGGCTTCTGTGGTTTCTCAGAACCCAGGGTCTTATGATCCCTGGTCCATGGCTGAGGTGAGGATGGGAGTGAAGCCAGTTACGCCACCCCCTCCTGCCTGCCCAGTGGACAAGCACAAGCCCGGGGTCAGGACGCTGAGGGAGCAGCCCGGGATTCTGGGGCAGTCGTTCCGGGCAGGAGCCTCTCTGAGTGTGTCGGCACAGCCCTGGCCAGTCTAGCAGACGGACTCCGGTGGCAGGGGCTGGGGAGCAGAAGGGGAGAGGGGAAGCTGGCCTCCAGCCCAGCAGGAGCACCCCCACCAAAGGGGTGGTGGAGGGCTGAAGACAAGCTCAGCACCAACAGGCCACAGGTGCCCAGGAAAACGAGCAATCAGAGACCAGAGCATTGATAAAAGTGACTTTATTGAGTTGTCCAGGGATGTTCTGGGGTCTCCTCACTTCCCCCGCCCAGCTCTCCAGTCACCTGTCCCCAGCTCAGTCGTAGAGACCACCTTTCCCCCACGAGAAGGAGCTCAGGAAACTCATCAGTGTATAAAGGAGAAGACGGAGAGAGATTGGGACTCTCTGGATAGGGACCCTGAGCCGGAGGAGGGGATCCCCAATAGAGGGCACAGGAACAGGAGCCTGGGGACAAGAGAAGCAAGAAGCCAGGGGAGGCTCTCAGTGGACGCTCTCAGTAGAGGCAGAGGGAGAAGGGAGGAGGAGCCCACAGTGTCTTTTTTTTTTTTTTTTTTTTGAGACGGAGTCTCGCTCTGTCGCGCAGGCTGGAGTGCAGTGGCGCGATCTCGGCTCACTGCAAGCTCCGCCTCCCAGGTTCACGCCATTCTCCTGCCTCAGTCTCCCAAGTAGCTTGGACTACAGGCACCCGCCACCACGCCTGGCCAATTTTTTGTATTTTTAGTAGAGACAGGGTTTCACCATGTTAGCTGGGATGGTCTCGATCTTCTGACCTTGTGATCTGCCTGCCTTGGCCTCCCAAAGTGCTGGGATTACAGGTGTGAACCACCACACCCGGCCCACAGTGTCATTTTAAATCTGGCCACAGCCTGGCTTTTGACCTCCCCTCCAGTTTGGTCCCACCCACCCTTCCCTTGCCCCTCTTTGCACCCTCTCTTCCAGCCCCAAGGGTGAGTCTTGCTGCTGCCCAGACATTCTGAGTTGTTTCACATCTTCCTTACCTTGTTCACACCTTTCATCTAGGGACCCTCTCTCCTCTCTCTTTTCTGTCCAAAACTCTCCCTATTTTTTTTTTTTTTTTTTTGAGACGGAGTCTTGCTCTGTCACCCAGGCTGGAGTGCAGTGGCGGGATCTCAGCTCACTGCAAGCTCCGCCTCCCGGGTTCACGCCATTCTCCTGCCTCAGCCTCCCGAGTAGTTGGGACTACAGGCGCCCGCCACCTCGCCCGGCTAGTTTTTTGTATTTTTTAGTAGAGACGGGGTTTCACCGTGTTAGCCAGGATGGTCTCGATCTCCTGACCTCGTGATCCGCCCGTCTCGGCCTCCCAAAGTGCTGGGATTACAGGCTTGAGCCACCGCGCCCGGCCCCTTTTTTTTTTTTTTTTTTTAGAGAAGGTCTTGATCTGTGGCCCAGGCTGGAGTGCAGTGGCATGATCTTGGCTCACTGCAGCCTCCACCTCCTGAGATCAAGTGATTCTCCTGCCTCAGCCTCATGAGTAGCTGGGGTTACAGATGCCTGCCACCACGCCCGGCTAATTTTTTGTATTTTTAGTAGAGACGAGTTCCTTGGAGGTGAGAGAGGTTGATGATGTCAGATTCTTAGAGAGCTAAGGCGAAATCATTTCTAGCAGTTTGAACTCCCTTTAGTCCAATGGGGGAGGCAGTCCCTCTCTTTGGAATAAGCTCCCTGGGATGCCTCTGGCTTTGATGCCCCTCACTCTGTAGGAGACCTCAGTCTTAGGATTGCGCTTTTGAAGCCTCTGTTTGTGAGTCCAGTTCAGGAAGGGGTGGGGCTTCACTCCCCCTCAGCTGGGGGCTCCCTCAGGGTACCCTTGGCTTTCTCTCCCTCTCCAGGCCTCTGCTCTGTAGGGCAGGAAGAAGCTGGTGGCGGAAGGGCTGTGTAGGCCTGTAATGATCCGAGGGGTTCATGTTGCATGCTCCCTTGGGTGATCCACCCACCTGAGTCAGTTCAGGCTGGGCGCGGTGTCTCACGCCTGTAATCCCAGCACTTTGGGAGGCCAAGGCGGGCAGATCACGAGGTCAAGAGATCGAGACCATCCTGGCCAACATGGTGAAACCTCAGTTCTACTAAAAAATACAAAAATTAGCTGGGTGTGGTGGTGCACACTTGTAGTCCCAGCTACTGGGGAGGCTGAGGCGGAGAATCACTTGAACCTGGGAGGCAGAGGTTGCAGTGAGCCGAGATCCTACCACTGCACTCCAGTCTAGCGACACAGCAAGACTCCATCTCAAAGAAAAAAAGAAAGAGAAAAAAAGAATCAGTTCAAACATCCTACAGTGAAGCCTTTGAAATTGCCCGGGGCCAGGTGCAGGCTCCCTCCTCAACCTGCCCCCCACAGCCCCTCCTCTCTTGCTCCCACCCCACCTGCTGTCATTCTCTGTTGTGGGTTTTCTGAGTCTAGCACAATCCAGGCACAGAGTAGGCACCAAAAAACTCCAGGCACCAAAGATGGTGTTGGTTAAGATGACACAGAGAGAGAGAGAGAGAGCCAGTGCAGGTATTTAGGGGGAATAAAGGAGGGAGGGGTGGGATGGGCTTGGGCGCAGGGGTGAAGCTGCACAGGAGGCAGAGGGGGTCAGAGGAGAGGGCATAGGGGTAGGAGTGTGGGGTGTGGCTGGAGGAGCATCCTGGGTCATCAGACCACTGTGCTGAGGATGGAGGAATCCTCAGAACGCATGGGCAGCACTGGGGCCCGCTTGAGGGAGCGCCGGGTCTCATCTCGGTTCTGCCACACATAACGCACCAGATAAGCCACCACGAGTGTCAGCCAGCCCCCCATGGTGACCAGCAGGGCCACATCGGTGCTCCTCCGGGCCCCGCCCCACCCTGCCCCACACAGCTCTTCCTCCCCTGCCAGCAGCAGGAACTCCTGCCCCACGAGGTCCGGTCGGGCTCCTGGGCCACACACGATGCCTGTCCCAGTGCCTGGCGCCAGCCTCACCTGCTGGAGCACTTCCTGGAGGGCGCAGTCGCAGTGCCATGGGTTGGCGGATAGGTTCACTTGGATCTGTAGTCCCACAAACGCCTCCACGGGCACCGAGGCCAGCTGGTTGGCAGAGAGGTCGAGGTGGCGCAGCGTGCCCTCCAGGCCCTGGAAAGCCGCCCCTGAGAGGTGGGCAAGGGCATTATGGGACAGATCCAGCTCCTCCAGGACAGGCAGGTTCTGGAAGGCACCAGCAGGCACAGATGCCAGCTGGTTGGCATCGAGGTAGAGCTTGCGGGTGTTGTTGGGGATGCCAGAGGGCACAGTCCTCAGACCTGCCTGGCTGCAGCGGAATGTCTGTTCACCTGCTTCCTTTGCCACATAGCAGCCCCGGGGAGGCACCAGGGGGCTGGGCACAGTACCCCCTGTGCCTATCATCAGCAGGAGGGACAGGAGGTGACCTGCTATTGGGAGCATGGCCATAAATTGGCATAGTCCTGGAGTGGAGTAGGATCTGGGGAAGAAGAGGCCACATAAAAGAAGAGTGAGTCAAGAGAATCGCATGCCCCACTGCCAGCTTTCTCCTCCTGAGGTCCCTCTGGGGAGTGTCTTTGGGCCGGGGCTTCTTCTCTGGGGGCTTCTCTCAAGCCTGGGTGACTTTTTCACTTCCTTCTTGGGGTCTCTCTTGATTTAAGGCTCCTCAATAGGGCCTTTTGGGTAAAGGGTCTTTTGCGCTTGAAACTCTTTTAGGTTCTGTTGATTCTAGAAGGTTAATCTATGAGGCCTTGTTGGCCATTCTGGGTCTTCGAGTTTCTAAGTTTCTGCCTCTGTCCATGTATTGATTCCTGTCATTGGAATAAAGTCTTCTTCCCCTACCTACCTGGGAGGCTGCCAAGTGGGCTAGGTAGGCACCAGAAGGTCTAGTTGGCACTCGTGTGATGGAGACAAGGGGGACAGATGAGCGATAGGGTGTCAGGGCGTCCAGCTAGGCCAGGTGACTAGGTAAAATGGACCTCTGACCCCACCTTCTATACCCTTCTACCCCTTTTCTGGGAGCATCCACCCCTCTGCCTGCCCCAGCTCTGTCCTCTCTGCTCTGCACTTTCTCCCTCCTCCTCCCCGTCCTCCTCCATTCTTCTCACCCCTGTTGGTGGCAGAGCCTTCTCGAGTGCAGGTGCCCTCTCCCTGGATGGAGGCTCCCTGCTGCTGGGCTCTGGAGACCCGCTTCCTCCTCCAGAAGCCCTGTTTGCTCGCAGCTGCTGGAAGTTGGGGGCTGGGACCCAAGAGTGTTGGGTTTCCTGGCATGTGACTCCGGGCCCAGGTGTCGGATACCTGAGCCATGGTGTGGCCAGGCAATGCCAAGAGAGGGCAGATCCTGGACCCTGATGAACTCTGTCGTGGGGAGACCAGGCCCCAGTTCCATTCCCTGCACCAGGCTCCCCTCCCAAGGTCTTGATGCTGCCATCTTCCATCACTCCTCAAGGATGAAACTCTGCTTCCCAGAACCCTTCTTCCTTACCCAGAACCTGGCTGCGCAGAAGGATCCCTTCGTGGCAGGCCTGGCAGGCAGAACTGGGTGGGCCCCATCTCACATCCACTGTCTCCAGCAACCAGTATCCCCCCAACTCCATTCCTCCCCCTATCCCCTTCTGCCCTTCTTCCACGCTCAGTGGCCCCTTCTTCCATGGTGAGCAAACTTCCCCTAGCCTTTCCTTGGAAAACATGTCTGTCTGGGGTTCCTCATCTCCTGGCTCCTTACTGTGCCCAGCCCTCTTGCCTGCCAGGAGTGCTGTAGTTCAACTTTAGTTTGTTCTCTGTGTGGTGGATTGATTGCCTCTCTAGGAGTTGGAAGTTCTTTAAGGCACCTGAAGACTGATGTGGTTGTCTCTGAGTTTTCCTGCTGATTTTATGATCTGGATGAGAACTAACTCAGGTTCTCTCAGTTTGCTGGAGCCCCGGACTCTCAGGTTGGCACTTTGAATTCTCCCTCAGGCCTGGGCACCAAAGAAGGCTTGGATGACTTGTTCCTCCGGGGCATCCCTACCCCAGGCATCATTTGCAGGCCATGCCACTCCTCGATACCACCCTCTCCTAATGTTCACTGGGTAGTGGGAAAGAAGGATTTCAAGGCAGAAGATGAGATTCATGTGTGACCGTAGGGTTGGGAGGACCCGCCAGGGTTGAGTCGATGTGAAGGTACTTTGTGAAGTGCTGTGCAAAGGCTAGTTGTTAGGATTACTGACTTCCAAAACACATCATGGTCTTCCTCCATGATTTCATTACCCACGCCAGGCTTTTCCCCTCCACTTCCTCTCGTATGCTGTGCAGGGGCAGGGATGACAAGGGGTCATAGATGTGATCCATGTGGATGACCCATCTCATTTCTTAGCCCATGGTGGCTTATCCCCTGCAACTCCCTTGACCCTCAAGTCCAACCACATGACGCTTCCTGTGGCACCACCCTACCTACAGTATCTCCAGTTCAGTGCTGGGATTCAGAGCCTCAGTGATTGATAGAGCTCAAAGGAAGGGACCAGCCAGTTGAACCCTCCTTCGTTTGCAGACAGGTAAACTGAGGCCCAGAATGTGACCCGAGTTACACAGTGTCAGTGGCCAAAGACCAGAGCCCAGTTTTCTGACTCCTTGTCCAACCACTTTTCATTGCCTGCTAGCAGCTGTTACCTCTGTGCTACGCTTACCAATACCCTACATCCTTGCATGTTGAGCCTGATGGTACCCACGGTATTGTATTGTATGGAACCTGGAAGCCCTCCTGCCAGGTCAAAGAGCTGGAAGAGAACGGGAGAGTGGGGTGTCACAAAGACTAGGAAGGATATACTTACGCAAAGGAAGATGAGGTCACACGCATTGGAGATCTTTCTGAGAAGGACTTTTCTTGCTGGATTTTGCAAGACTATGGGTGACCAGGACTGCACATGGAATTGTAGAGCTCAGTGCAAAATAAAAATGGGGCGTGTGTGGGGGGGGGTCCCTTGTTTCAAAAACCTGTTAAGAATTTCTTCCTTTTTTTTTTTTTTTTTTAAGATAGAGTCTCACTCTGTGGCCCAGGCTGGAGTGCAGTGCTGTAACCTCGGCTCACTGCAACCTCTGCCTCCCAGGTTAAAACGATTCTCCTGCTTCAGGCTCCCAAGTAGCTGAGACTATAGGTGCCTGCCACCATACCCAGCTAATTTTTGTATTTTTAGTAGAGACAGGGATTCACCATATTGGCCAGGCTGGTCTCAAACTCCTGACCTCAAGTGATCCACCCACCTTGGCCTCGAAAAGTGCTGGGATTACAGGTGTGAGCCACCACGCCCAGGCGAAAGCTGTTAAGAATTTCAAGGCCTTGCCAGGTGTGGTGGCTCACGCCTGTAATCCTAGCTCTTTGGGAGGCCAAGGTGGGTGGATCACTTGAGGCCAAGAGTTTGAGACCAGCCTGACCAACATGGCGAAACACCATCTCTACTAAAAATACAAAAAATTAACTGGGCTGCGGTGGTGCACACCTGTAATCCCAGCTATTTGGGAGGCTGACGCACGAGAATCACTTGAACCCAGGAGGCAGAGGTTTCATTGAGCTAAGATTGCACCTCTTCACTACAGCCTAGGTGACGCATCAAGGCCCTGTCTCAAAAAAAAAAAAAAAAGAATTTCAAGGCTGGGTGCAGTGGCTCATGCCTATAATCTTAGCACTTTGGGTGGCCAAGGATCAAGGAGCCTCACGAGTTTGAGACTGGCCTGTGCAACATAGTAAAACCTCGTCTCTACCAAAACAAACAAACAAACAAACAAAAAATTGTCCAAATACAGTTTCTACAAAAAGAAAAAGTAAATCAACGGACCATGGTGGCACATAGGCACATACTTGTATTCCTAGCTACTCGGGAGGCTGAGGTGGGAGGATGGCTTGAGCCTGGGAAGTGGAGGCTGCAGTGAGCTGTGATTGCACCACTGCACTCTAGCCTGGGTGACAGTGTGTGACTCTGTCTCTGAAAAATAAAAATAAAAAAGAATTTCAAGATGACGACAGCAGCACAGTGTAAAACCAAGTTGCAGGGCTCTTCTGAGCACAGGGCATGAGGTCTTGTGGGACCTCGTTGGCTGCATGCCTGTGAGGCTGGCCCTGCAGGTTACCTTTGAACAAGCAGTTTCAGAAGCGTGATGGGGACTAGATCAGATGGTAGGATACCAGATGATATCATCTCTGAGGATGTACTCACCACAGACTCATTTCTGTGATTTCAACAGGGGCATTTTGCAGACTCACATTTGTCTAAGGAATCAGATAACTTTCTACACTTAGACAGGAGAAGCAACAAGCAATCCTTTTCTCTGAGGGTTACTTGTCAATAAGGCCAGACACTCTGCTGCTGGCTACTTGGGTGTCCATTTTGGGACTGTCGCTGAATGTGGGACAGAAAGCTGATCAATCCTCCCTTTCCCCCTGTTCCTCTCTCACACTGGGCAGGGGCTTTAACTGAGGCACGAGAATTGAGCCTGGCTGTTGATGGAGGGTTATTTCCTTCTAAGACTAGGGCAGCTTCCGGGAAAACAGTGGGACTAGGGTGTCCAGCACAGCAGCTGTGGGAGAAGCAGGAGCCTAGCCGGAGCTGTGGATGTGGCTAATTAAGGAAGGCTGACTGCAGACTCAGTGAAGGAGGGAGATCTGAGGCGAGGGAGGAACCACACTTAGGACAGTGCACACTGCAGAGTAGGGACTGCAGAGTTGGAGCAGAAATTCTCTGCCATTCATTTATTTGTTTATTCATTCAGTGAGGATTTCCTGTGAGCCTTGTATGCTAGTCGAAGGAAACATAGACAGGGTTCTTAAGGTGCTGGGTCTATGTCAGGGTTCTCAAAACACCCTGCACATTCAAATCACTTGGGGAGCTTTTATAAATTAGTTATGCTGGGGTTAACATCTGGACCAATTACATTAAAATCTCTGTGCCTGGGGTCTAGGCACTGGTTTCTTTCAAAAGCTCCCCAGATATGTCTAACATGCAGCCTGGGTTGAGAATTGTTGGTCTGGAGGGAGACACAGACATGTCTCCACAATGCTTTGATGTGATGCCTGCATTAATTGATGTTTGTACAAGGAGCTGTGAAGCATAGAGAGAATAAGTATTAATAACATGGCAGAACTATTCCTTCCCTCCTATGACCAGATAACACACATGGCTTTGGGAGTGGCAATGCACTCAGTCCTTGACAATTCAACCTGATTGATCTTCTCAGCCATCAGAAATCCTGTTGCCTACTTCTCCAATCTCCTTTGCAGCTGAGGGCGGCCCAATTCTGGTCAATGGCATCTAAGCAGAAGTTTGCAGAATAGGTTTGTGGGACAGTCTTTGATTTGCTGGTAAGAGAGGATGGGGCTGGGGCTCTGCTCTTCTCCGTACTTTTTTTTTTTTTTTTTTGAGATGGAGTCTCTGTCACCCAGGCTGGAGTGCAATAGTGCGATCTCGGTTCACTATAACCTTCACTTCCCGGATTCAAGCAATTCTCCTGCCTCGGCCTCCTGAATAGCTGGGATTACAGGCCTGCACCACCACACCTAGGTAATTTTTGTATTTTTAGAAGACATGAGGTTTCGCCATGTTGGCCAGGCTGGTCTTGAACTCCTAACCTCTGGTGATCTACCTTCCATGGCCTCCCAAAGTGTGGGATTACAGGCATGAGCCACTGCACTGGCCTTTTTTTTTTTTTTGACAGAGGGTATCACTGTGTTGCCCAGGCTGGAGTGCAATGGTACAAACACAGCTCACTGCAGCCTTGACCCCCACCAAACTCAATCAATCCTCCTGCCTCAGCCTCCTATGTAGCTGGGACCACAGACATGTGCCACCACAATGAGACAATTTTTGTTTTTGTTTTTGTAGAGATGAGGGTGTCACTTTGTTGCCCAGGCTGGTCTCAAACTCCTAGGGTTCCTGCCTCAGCCCCCACAAAAGTGCTGGTGATTATAGGCATGAGCCACCATGCCTGGCCCCTACTTTGAACATGAAAGGGTCAACTCAGGCCATCTCGTGGCCATGAGACAACAAAGCATAAAAGGAAGGTTGAATATTATTGAGATGTTGGCCTGGAAATCACTGAGCTACTCAACCAACACCAGCAACCGCCACCTCTAGACTCAATACGTGAGAAAGAGAACCCCCTAATTTCAGTGCTTCTCAATTTGGCTGCATACTGGAATACAGGCAGTTTTGAAAACTCCTCATGCCTGGGTACACCCACGGAGATTTTGATTGAGTTAATCTGGCATGTGTCTGGTGATGGAGATCTTTTTTCTTTTTGAGACAGAGTCTCACTCTGTCACCCAGGCTAGACTGCAGTGGCACCATCTCGGCTCACTGTAGCCTCTACCTCCTGGGTTCAAGAGATTCTCCTGCCTCAGCCTCCCAAGTAGCTGGGATTACAGGCACACGCCACTATGCCCAGCTAATTTTTGTATTTTTAGTAGAGATGGGTTTTCTCCATGTTGGCCAGGCTGGTCTCGAACTCCTGACCTCAGGTGATCCACCTGCTTCAGCCTCCCAAAGTCCTGGGATCACAGGCGTGAGGCCACCGTGCCTGGCCAGGTGATGGGAATTTTCAAAAGCTCCTCAGGTGATTCTAATGGCAATCTAGGGTAAGAATCATTATTTGGGTTTTCTGTTGCTTTCCGCTGAGAGCATCCTTAACTGGTACACTAGCTTTTCCAGGGTACAATCAAGGAAGACTTCACCAAGGAATGACATTTGAGCTGAGCTTTAAAGGGTGAGTTACTCAGGTGGTGAAGCAGAGCGTGCAAAAGCAAGGGAGCATGAAAGGGCTTGGCTTCCAGATCACTGCGTGGATGGAGGGGGTGGTGGCAAAGGCCAGGGGTAAAGAAGTAAAAAGGGAGCAGATCCTTGTGGCTTGCATACCATGAATGCATTGGGACTTGATTCTGTGGCTTATCGATTAAAAAGGTGTTATTTAGTTTTTATTATTTTATTTATTTATTTTTTTGAGACGGAGTTTCACTCTTGTTGCCCAGGCTGGAGTGCAATGGCATGATCTCAGCTCACTGAAACCTCTGCCTCCCAGGTTCAAGCGATTCTCCTGCCTCAGCCTGCAGAGTAGCTGGGATTACAGGCACCAGCCACGACACCTGGCTAATTTTTGTATTTTCAGTAGAGATGGGGTTTCTTCTGACCTCAGGTGATCTGCCTGCCTTGGCCTCCCAAAGTGCTGGGATTACAGGCGTGAGCCACTGCGCCCGGCCTATTTATTTATTTTTTTTGAGATGGAGTCTCCCTCTGTCACCCAGGCTGGAGTGCAGTGGCTTGATCTCGGCTCACTGCAATCTCTGCCTCCCAGGTTCAAGCGATTCTCCTGCCTCAGCCTCCCGAGTAGCTAGGATTACAGGTGTGCACCACCATGCCCGGCCAATTTTTTTTTTATTCTTGTTATTTATTTATTTTTTTTAGTAGAGACGGGGTTTTACCATGTTGGCCAGGCTGGTCTTGAACTCCTGACCTCAAGTGATCCTTCGACCTCGGCCTCCCAAAGTGTTGGGATTACAGGCGTGAGTCATTGTGCTCGGCCAAGTTTTTATTTGTATTTTTTTCGAGACAGGGTCCCACTCTGTCTCCCAGCCTGTAGTGCAGTGGTGGCATCACAGCCCACTGTAACCTCAACCTCCCCAGGCTCAGGAGATCCTTCCACCTCAGCCTCCCAAGGGGCTAGAACCAGAGGTGCATGCCACCATGCCCAGCTAATTTTTTTTTTTTTTTTTTTTTTGTATTTTTGTGTAGAGATGAGGTTTGGTCATATTGCACAGGCTGGTTTCAAACTCCTGGGTTCAAGTGATCAGCCCACCTCAGTTTCCCAAAGTGTTAGGATTACAAGCATGAGCCACCGCATCTGGTCGGATTGAAAGGTTTTAAAATTAGATTTGATATTTGGATCACTATGTTGGTTGTGTCGGGATGTATTGGTGGCAGGAAAACAAGTTATGGCAAAGGTCTAGGTGTGAGATGATAAAGACCTGAGGGGACACATGGCATGGAACTGGAGGAGCCATCACTGGGGAGTCCCACGCTCTGTCTTGGCCTGTGCAGTGCCTGGGGAAATTCTTGGGCTAGACCCAAGACCAGCAGATGTTTATGCCACGGGGCAAATCCTTTCTGTTTTCTGGACCCTCACAGTCTCTGAGATCCCGTCTAGCCTGATGCTCCACATGTCTAGAATGGCAGGCAGGGAAGAGGCTGAGGCATGGCAGGGCCCTGGCTCCCAAGTTCAGGGCCCAGGAAAGGGAGCCTCAGCCGCCCACCGCAGGCAGTCTGAGTCACAGCTCCTCCCTCTAAGGGTGGTAACTCTATATCCCCAACATATGACCCTAGGGGAAAGAAGTTCAGCAGGCCTCCATCCCCTTCCCTCCCTGATGTTGGAGACCCCCAGGTCCAGCCTGGATAGGGGGATAACTGAAAGGAAGATAGATAGATAGATACATAGATAAATAGATAGATAGATGATAGAGAAGATAGAGAAGGGCTACCTTCTGTATCAGGTCAGCCAGGGACCCGTCGAATGCCAGGCTACTGGGCAGTTTCGGGGGGAGGACAACAAAGGCCTCTGCTATTCTTCTTCCCTGCGGAAAAGAGCAAGGGGTGTACACATACACTTCATGCTGCCATGCTTGGAGGTACTCTCTCATTAACACATATCTGAGCACGTACTGTGTACCAGGGCCTCTTAGGCACTGGGGATTCAGAGTTGTGTGTGTTTTTTGAGACAGGTCTCGTTCTGTCATCCAGGCTGGACCGCAGTGGCATGATCACAGCTCACTTGTAGCCTCAACCTCCTGGGCTCAAGCCATCTTCCCACCTCACCCTCCCAAGTAGCTGTGACTACAGGCGTGCACCACCACGCCCAGCTAACTTTTGTATTTTTGTGTAGAGCCACCCGTGCCTGTCTGAGAACATTAAATATGCCCCAACCAATGAGGGAAGACTGGTGTGTGCACAAATACAGCCATCTGATCACCTAGGGGTGGGCTTGGACTGAGGCATCTGCCAGGGTCACAGGAGCCTGGAGGATGAAGCGTGGACATTGGGGAAGGCTGCACCGAGAAGGTGACAGGTGAGGTAGGCCTTGAGGGATGTATAGGAGTCCATCAGATGGAAAAGGGTAGGAGACAAGAGCAAGGGAGAGCTGTGTGGCTGTGGTCTGGGATATGCAGTTCTGTCAGAGGCGTGTGAACCAGAGCAACTCCATCTTAAATAGAAGCTGGGTAAAATGAGGCTGAACCCTACGGCTAAGGCATTCTAAGTCACAGGATGAGATAGGAGGTCAGCATAAAATACAGGTCATAAAGACCTTGCTGATAAAACAGGTTGCAGTAAAGGAGCTGGCCAAAACCCATCAAAACCAAAACAGCAACCACAGTGACCTCTGGTTGTCCTCACTGCTACACTTTCAGCAGCGCCATGACAGTTTACAAACACCATGGCAACGTCAGGAAGTTACCTTAAATGCCCTAAAGAGGGGAGCATGAATAACCCACCCCTTGTTTAGTGTATCATCAAGAAATAACCATAAAAATGGGCAACCAGCAGCCCTTGGGGCTGCTCTATTGAGTAGCTATTCTTTTATTCCTTTACTTCCTTAATAAACTTGCTTTTACGTCGCACTGTGGACTCGCCCTGAATTCTTTCTTGTGTGAGATCCAAGAATCCTCTCTTGGGGTCTGGATTGGGACCCCTTTCTGGTAACAGTTCTGTTACATAGTTCAGTTAACATTTATTGAGAATTCACCCTGTTCAGGAAATGCAAATGTGAGACAGGGAGCAAGCCTAGCAGCCTAGGGGGAGGCAGTTCTGTACCAGACAAATAAAGCCCTCTGCCCAGTGCCTGCAACATAGCAAACAATAATGTTTGCTGTGATTGTTACTGAAGGAGGAGCTGGCCTTAGGCAGGAGAAGGTGGTCTGGGAACAGTGGCCACTGAGATTTCTAGACAGGTGAGGCTAGGAGGCTAGGAGTAGGAGGAACTCAGTTGGTAGGGAGCTAGGGGGTCTTGTCTTGAACCTACTGTGTTTATATCCATTGTCCTTTTGATCTGAAATACTTCCAGTTTTCTAACTGCTTTTGTTCATGGGAGAGTGTCAGTTGTCCATAACAAAGAATATGCAGGTTGAGGGGTTCCTAAGGTACCTCCCTGCACTTGGTTCCCCAGGTAGGTTCTTGTTCCCAGGCACAGACTGGAGGATGGGGGCCCAGTGGCCCTGACCGCTTCGGCCCTTTCTCTGCACAGCCCAAAGTAGCCAACCACAGGACTGGGTGAGGGAGGCAGAACAGAGTGCCCGCTGGCGATGCTGCCGGTCCCGCACCCGCTCCTGGCTTCTGACTGGCTCAGTAGTTTTCTGGAGGGTCACTCGCTGCTCTTTTGTCTGCTTAACATCTGCCCTCCCATCCCCCTCCTTCTTCCCACCAAGTGCCTGGGATATCCCCCACCCAAACAAAAGTAAAAACACAACTGTCAATGAAATAAGCAGTTCTTTCCTTCCTTGCACTTGCTCTGGACATGACCTCACCACCCTACCTTCAGGAAGCAGGCTGGGGAGGAGGGGAGGGGTAGGAGTGGAGAGGTGGCATTCTTTCCCCCAGGGGAAGGGGCTCTGTTTCTTTTCTTTTTTGAGCTGGAGTCTTGCTCTGTTGCCTAGGTTGGAGTGCCGTGGTGAGATCTCCGCTCACTGCAAGCTCTGCCTCCCGGGTTCACGCCATTCTCTTGCCTCAGCCTCCTGAGTAGCTGGGACTATAGGTGCCCGCCACCACGCCTGGCTAATTCTTGTATTTTTGGTAGAGACGGGGTTTCACCATGTTAGCCAGGATGGTCTTGATCTCCTGACCTCGTGATCTGCCCGCCTCGGCCTCCCAAAGTGCTGGGATTACAGGCGTGAGCCATCGCGCCTGGCCGGGGGCTCTGTTCCTGACACCCCTCCTGTCAGCTTCTGAACATGTCCGGCAGCATCCCGGGAACACGTTCCTTGTTTATCATCCTATCTCAGTCCACTAGACGGTGTATCTCTCACAAGCAGAGGCCCAATCACCACTCCCAGATCACCAGATGAAAGCACACTGAGGCTGGGGAAGGTGTCTACCTCAGCAGCCTAAGGAGCTCCAGAGGGCAGGGAGAGCCTGTGACAGAGGCTCATTTTGTTTTAAAACACTTTTCATAAAAAATTTAAAAGTAATATTACATTATGCAAAGTCTGAAACTAGAGAATGAAAAAGATCACCCTGAATCCCTTCATCCTGATTCAAGGTTTTTTTTTTTTATTGTTGTCTTTCTCTCTCTCTCTCTCTCTCTCTCTCTTTCTTTCTTTTTTTGAGACAAAGTTCCGCTCTTGTTGCCCAGGCTGGAGTGCAATGGCGTGATCTCTGCTCACTGCAGCCTCTGCCTCCTGGGTTCAAGCAATTCTCCCGCCTCAGTCTTCCCAGTAACTGGGATTACAGGGGCACGCCACTGTGCCCAGCTAATTTTTGCATTTTTAGTAGAGACAGGGTTTCACCACGTTGGCCAGGCTGGTCTCGAACTCCTAACCTCAGATGATCCGCCTACCTCGGCCTTCCAAAGTGCTGGGATTACAGGCTGAGTCACCGGGCCCAGCTGTTGTTGTTTTAGGAGACAGGGCTTGCTGTATCGCCCAGGCTGGAGTGAAATAGCGAGATCATAGCTCACTGCAGCCTTGAACTCCTTGGGCTTACACGATCCTCCTGCCTTAGCCTCCTGAGTAGCTGGGACTACAGGAACGTACCACCATGCCCGGCTAATTTATTTTTATTTTTTATAGAGATGGTGGTGGTGGTGGGGGTCTTATTATGTTGCCCAGACTGGTCTTGAACTCCTGGCCTCAAGCTATCCTCCCACCTCAGCTTCCCAAAATGCTGGGATTACAGGCTTGAGTCACAGTGCCCAGCCCGAGGTCTGTTTTTATTTTGTTGAATTTCCATAACCCTAGTAAAGTAGATGCTCAAATATCATTCAAACATGGAATGAATTAGTAAAAGGCAACACATACTAAGCACTTAATTATGTGCCAGGAATTGTTTCAAGTGTTTCATTTCACATTTACTGACCCATTTAATATCCACAACATGAGGTGGGTATTATCATGATCATCACCATCTTCATTTACTTTATTTTTTCCAAACACCAGTGTCACTTGCCAATTCATTTAGCAACAAGGTAACTGAAGCACAGAGAGGTTCAGTAACTTGCTTAAGGTTACACAGCTGGTAACTAGAGGAGCTGCGAGTTGAACCCTGGCAGTCTGGTGCCACAGGACGTTACTAGTGCTGCTCTATTTTGGCTTATCGTAATCATTAATGTATATGCAGGTTTAGACTTTTTATTATGAACAGTTTTAAAAATAAAAAAGTAGAGAAAATAGCCCAGGCACGGTGGCTCATGCCTGTAATCCCAGCACTTTGGGAGGCCAAGGTGGGCAGATCACTTGAGGTCAGGAGTTCAAAACCAGCCTGGCCAACATGGTGAAATCCCGTCTCAACTAAAAATACAAAAATTACCGTGATGTAGTGGCGTGCACCTGTAATCCCAGCTACTCGGGAGGCTGAGGCAGGAGAATCTCTTCACCCGGGGAGGCAGAGGTTGCAGTGAGCCACTGAGATTGTGCCACTGTGCTCCAGCTTGGGTGACAGAGTGAGACTCTGTCTAAAAAAAAAGTAGAGAAAATAATATAAGGAACTTCATGTCCTCATCACACAGCTTCAATAATTATCACCTCATGGCCCATCTTATTATTTCCCTAATGTTCCCAGTCCAGATTATTTTGAAGCAAATGCAATCACCGTATCTTTCATTCACAGATATTTTAGTATGTATGTCTGAAAGAAGGTCTTTTTTTTTTTTTTTTTTTTTTTTTGAGACAAAGTCTCACTCTGTCACCCAGGCAGAGTGCAGTGGCATAATCTCGGCTCACTGCAACCTCTGCCTCCCAGGTTCAAGCAATTCTCCTGCCTCAGCCTCCTGAGTAGCTGGGACTACAGGCATGTGCCACCACGCCTGACTAATTTTTTGTATTTTTAGTAGAGATGCGGTTTTACCATGCTGGCCAGGCTGGTCTCAAACTCCTGACCTTGTGAGCCGCCTGCCTCACCTCCCAAAGTGCTGGGATGACAGGTGTGGGCCAAGGAAGATTTCTTTCTTTTTTTTTTTTTTTTTTGAGACGAAGTCTCGCTCTTGTCCCTCAGGCTGGAATGCAATGGCATGATCTCGGTTCACTGCCACCTCCGTCTCCCAGGTTCAAACGATTCTCCTGCCTCAGCCTCCTAAGTAGCTGGGATTACAGGTGCCTGCCACCACGACTGGCTAATTTTTGTATTTTTAGTAAAGGTGGGGTTTCGCCATGTTGGCCAGGCTGGTCTCGAACTCCTGACCTCAGGTGATCCACCCGGCTCAGCCTCCCAAAGTGTTGGGATTACAGGCGTGAGCCACCGCACCAGGCCATGGAGGAATTTTTTAAATTAAGAAAACAATCTTACCACAATTCCATATCATGCCTAAATATTTAGAATTCTTTAATATCATTGAATACCTTGTCAGTATTCAAATTTGCCTGATAACTTAATAAAATCTTTTTTTTTTTTTTGAGACAGAGCCTTGCTCTGTCGCCCAGGCTGGAGTGCCAACGGTGCAATCTCGGCTCACTACAAACTCTGCCTCTCAGGTTCAAGCGATTCTCTTGCTTCAGCCTCCCGAGTAGCTGGGATTACAGGCGCCCGCCACCACATCCAGCTAATTTTTGTAGTTTTAGTAGAGACGGAGTTTCACCACGTTGGCCAGGCTGGTCTCGAACTCTTGACCTCAGGTGATCCGCCTGCCTTGGCCTCCCAAAGTGCTGGGGTTACAGGCATGTGCCACCATGGCCGGCCTTTTTTTTTTTTTTTTTTTTAAAGTCAGTTTGCTTGAATCAGGATCCAAATAAAACTTTTAGTTGATATCACTTAATTTATTTTAATTTGTAAGTCTCTCCCCCTCTTTTTTATTCCTTTTTTTTTTTTTTTTTTTTGAGACAAGGTCTCACTCTGCTGCCCAGACTAGAATGCAGTGGCACAATCACAGGTCACTGCAGCCTTGACCTCCCGGGCTCAACTGATCCTCCCACCTCAGCCTCCTGAGTAGCTGCAACTATAGACACACCACCATGCCCAGCTAATTTTTGTATTTTTTGTAGACATGGGGTTTTACCATGTTGTCTAGGATGGTCTCGAACTCCTGGACTCAAGCCTTGGCCTCCCAAAGTACTGGGATTACAGGCGTGAGTCACCATACCTGGCCCCAATTTTATTTGTTAAGGGAATTGAGTGTTTGTCTTAATGTTCTTCATTCTAGACTCTGCTGACTATATCCCTGGGGAATGTATCTTATGCTATTTTGTGTCCTTATTTTTTCATATAACTTAGCAAACATTTCCCCATACTGCCACAGGGTTTTCATAATCTGTCCTAAATGGCTTCATACTATTCCATCCAGTGGATATACTGTAATTTTTTTCTTGGGCATTTGGTTGCTTTCAGTTTTTCACTACTATAAATATTGCTGGAATGAACATCCTGACACATTGCAGCTTTTCCTGTACATGGGATGACTTCCTTAGAATATGCTACCAGAAGTGTAATTATGGCTGTGAGGCATGGAGAATTTTTCAGCTTCTTGGCACACAGTGACAATTGTTTGTCCAAGGGTTTGTGTGTCCCCCAGCACCAAATAAGAGAGCTGTCACTCACTCTGAGTAGTGCTTAGGGCTATTCACAGTTGAAGAACGTTTGGGGAAGACATGGTAATTATGAGGGCAGATTTAGAGAAGGAGAAAGATGATGACAGGGACTCCGGCTAAATAAAGCAGAAAGTGATCTGCAATTTACCACAAACCTAGAATGAGTCAGAACTCTATTCATTCCTATTGTGAAAAAAAAAAAATCCTTGATAACAGGGGTTATTAATAGTGCATGACATGTCCAGTAATCTTTCTGTTAGACTCTGCATTAGTCAGAACCTCATTTGAGACGTGGACTCAGTCTGGGTCACTGAACTTCATAGAGATGTCAGGAAACTGACCAAGACCCAGAGGCTCGATCAACTTGATGGAGGATGAAGAATCCCAGAGAAAAATCAAAGGAGTCAAGCAGGCTCACTTCGGAAAAAACAGGCACCTTTCTTGCCTTAATGCGGGGGAGGTTTCTGTGAAAAGAACAACACTGGGTTTGCTTACATCTGCAGAAAGATGCCTATAAGGAAAGGCACCTCCACAAACCAGGAGAAACTTCCACAGGACACAGGCAGAGCTATTTCAGACTCGGGTGATTATTTCGATCTTGGGATGAGCCCTTTTGGGGCCATTGGCCCTGGAAATATTCAAGAAGCTGCCTGTTCTGCTCTGGGTGGTTCAAATACCCACCTGCCTGGTGACCACCAAGTGTCTCTGGGGGTCCCACTCCAGCTGTGTGACAACTGTTTCCTGGCAGCTCCCTGGGGAAGGAAGGGTAGGTGGAGTCCGAGTGAAGTGCTCCTCAGTTTCCCTGGGCTAGCCTTTTCCTTCCTGTTCCCTCACTTTCAGTTCAGGGTGCCATGAACTGCCATTCAGAGTCAGGTTGGCATGCCATGACATCATCTGATCTTGCTATTCCAGCCCTGCCCTGCACAGAGTGGACTTAGAAAGAAGCTGGGTAGGGAGTTGAAACTACTCAGACAAGGCCTCTTGGTGACATGGAGAATGGGAGTCACCGAGGAGACCTCAAGAGCAACCTCCTAAAGTAATATTAAGTAGATTCATACAATGCAACAGGTGCTTTACATACATTTTTTTGGGTTCCCACAACATTGGAGGTGGGGTTTCACAGGTGTGGAATTGGAGATTAAGACAAGTAATTTGCCCAAGGTCACATTGCCAATAAAGGAGGGCCTGCCCTATGTCTACCAGGCAGTAAAGTCTGTGCCCTTGCCTTTAGACGATGCAGATGTGAAAACTGTAGACCAGAACCTCTCATTCAAAGCCACACAAGCTGACCTGAGACAGAAACTCAGGCTCCTTACTACTGATCAAGGAATCTATGATACGTGGCTTCTTCTCACGTCAGGTGCAGGGAGGCCAAGGAAGTGGCCCGGTCCGGAGCAGCCTGGGCCAAGAGTGACTGAGAAGGAGAAGGCAGGCTCCATTCTGGGCCCTCCAGACCCTCACCCCAGCCAATTTTGTGAAAAGCGCGCTCCCAGGAGGGCCCAGCAGGGCAAAGGGCCAGGCTAGTCTGTTTCTGGAGGAGCCAATCTGGGGCCAGGGCGGAGGCAGCCAGGTGCAGTGGAAAAACCCTGTACTTGGGGTCAGAATATCTGGGTTTCGATCCAGTCTGGGACCCAGCAAAGACCTACAGCAAGTTACTTACAAGTCCGAGTCTCCTCATCTGCAAAACTGGGGCACAGATAAAATACACTTGAAGGGCACAGGAGCAAAAGTTGGAATTGTTACGCACCAAAATTCTATCATCCGATCTGACCACGTCACGGTGCAACTTCCAACCGCGCGTCCCCGGAGAGTCCGGGAACGGAGCCCAGGAAAAACTACAACTCCCAGGAGCGTCGGGCGGGCCGGCCGGGAATCAGCAGAGGAAACTACAACTCCCAGGAGGCGTCGGGCGTGCCGGCGCGGGGCGGTGACGTCGCGGGGGCCGGCGCGGAGCGCTGATTCGGCCGGAGCTGCCAGCGGGGAGGCTGCCGCCGCGGGTTGTTACAGCTGCTGGAGCAGCAGCGGACCCCGCTCCCGGGAACCGTTCCCGGGCCCTCGATATCCGGCCCCGCACGGTGAGCCCAGACGGAACCAGGAGGCCCCAGGGCTAGGGGAGGGGCGGGAGGGAAGGTAGGAGCTGCTGGGGAGGCGCCCCGGGCTGGATAGACGGGGGCAGAGGGAGTGGGGGGTGGAGGGAGTGCATCAGCCGAGGGGGTGCAGCGGCTGGGGAGGTGGCCAAGGAATAAAGTGCGAGCTGGAGGCCGGGGGTGGAACGTCGGGAGGAGCGCCTCGGCTAGGGGTGGGAGGCGGGGAGCGGCTGGGCTTCTGGGATAAACGTTTGGCTGCCTCCAGGGCTGGGTGAACGCGTGGAGATGGCTGTGGGGTCCCGGACCTGGCCGGGTTCCGAGTGCCAGGACCCAGACTGGGCAACAGAGCGGGACCCCTCTCCCCGGCCCCGCGCCCGAGGTCTCACTCAGAAAACCTCAACAACAGTGAGGACTCCGCCTCTTCGCTCCTCCTCTCCTCTGCTTACTGCGGGTTCGCCTGGGCACTCGCTTTCCGCTCCCACCGCCCTCCCCCAGTCGGGGTGGCTGGGCCAAAGTTGAGATGTGATCAGCTGTGGTCCTGCAGCTTGGGGGGTGGGCGGAATGGAAGTGGCATCGTGACGTGCTGCCACGGACTCCCCTTTGAGGTCCCCATCCAGGCCCGGATGTTTTGTGCTCCTCTTCCAAGACAGGGGGTTTGCTGTTGTGAGGGCTGCTCTTTCCTGGGGGAGGGAATGGGAAGGGCTCACCTGGTGGCTGCCCTGGTGGTGCTCAGCCTTGGCTTGAGTGTCTGGCATACTGGCTGCGCCCGAATATTTGTGCGTGGAGCCAAGCGGGTGGGGAGGGAAGAAGGGGGAAAGAGCTACCAGCAAAAAAGTGGTTAACAGAACGGAGTTGCTGCAGGCTCTGGTTTGAGGCAGGTTATGAAACCACATCAGGGCCCCGCACTAAGCAGCCACCTGCCAGCTGTGGCAGCAGAAGTTTTTAGCTCAGCTCCTGTAGACCTAGTCGACCTGTGCCAGCCTCTTCTCTCTGTTTCTCCCCATCTAGGGGAGGGGTCGGTTGGTTTGTTTACTAATGGAAGTGATATGTGCCCGTAGTCACACGAAAGTCTCAAGAGTGTTTCCTGGCTGCCAGTCTTTTTGTTAGTTTATTGATCTCTTCTTTTTCAGGGGTGTCTGGTGGTTTCCTGCTCTCAGGGTACCTAGTGTTTAGGCTTCAGGAAGAAGCTTTCGGGGGTGTTGGCTGGGACCTAGGTCTAGTCTTTTCCTAGGCTTATCGAGTTTTGTTGGCTGCCCTGTGAAAGCCAGAAAGGGGTATGGGGTCCTGTGGTCTGGGATTCCACGAGGCTTTTGGCACTCTTGGACAACTACTAGGAAGGGTTAGTGGGCTTTCTACACTAGCACCTCTGTAGGTGCGGGTTACAGAGAGGTGATGGGGTGGCGGTTTCAGGTCAGACTTGGGACGCTGTTTCCCTCTTCTTAGAGGTAAGTCCTTCAGAGCCCTCACTTCTCAGCCACATGCCACCCTCTCGTCTCAGGTGAAGGCTTTTGCGTAGTAGCTGTCCCAGGGGCTGCTAGAGTAGCTGAAGCCCCAAGGCCCTGGGAAGATAAACAGTGGGAGCCAGCTCTGGCTTTCTAGATGCTAGGATTTCTGTTAGGCTCCATTATCCAGCCTCATGGGCTGCACTGATGGGTCCCAGGAGCATCACTGCAATCAGAGTGTGCCCCAGGCTGGCGCACAGGTGTTTGCTTGTTGGGATGGTGTGTTGTGGGTCACGTTTGCCCTGAGGTCTCTAAGCTTGGAGCTGTCTGAGAAGAGCAAACTTGCTCCTCTTATCCTGGAAGTAAAGAACTGGCCCCTGAGGATTCAGGCTTCTGTGCAGGTTTGGCTAGTTCCTAGTCAGAAGTAGATAGCATTTGGGTCTGAGGGGGTTGCTGCAGGGGCGTGAGGCAGGCGGCCTTCTGGGTACTTCTAGAATATCTCTATCTGGGAGTCTTCTCTGCATTCCCAGGAAGGATGGGGCTGTTAACATGGTGATGATCTTATGGTCTTTAGCAAGCAGGACCCTACCTCAGATAGGGAGGTGAGCCAGTACACAGGTGCCATCTGTCTCCGCTTTCTCCTGGTCACAGGGCCCTCAGGGATCTGAGGACAGCCAAGCTCTGGACAAGGGGCAGATCATTCCACCCCTTCCTTCTCTACTTCCCTCTGCTCACTGTGGGTTGCGGCCACCTCCTGGTTCCTCCTGCTGCAGGACTCCCACCGTTGGTGCTGGGCAGGGGAAGGCATGGTGCTAATGTACACCTGGAAACAGGTGCTGAGAGGGGAGACTGAGGTGAGGATGAGCAGGACAGAGAAGACCGGGGCCAGGAGGAAGACCACAGGTTCGAGTCTGTGCCCTTGGGAGACATATGTTGATGTGGGTTCCAGCTCTCTGTGGGAGTTACAGGTGTTGGCCACATTCTCTGTCCTCGCCTCTCTTGTGGGGAAAAGGACCCTGGTGGTTTGGCAGCGGAGTGGGTGGCACCACAAGGGTTGGCCTGAGTGGCTGCCAAATGGAGAAAACATCCAGATGGGTTATTTTGTGTCACCCAGGAGGGGTGCCTTCCAGGTCTGGGCAAAGGTTGTCGCTAGTCTGTTGTTTTCTTCTATCTTCCTCCCTCCCCACTTCCCTCTTTGTACCTGATCAGTCCTCCTAAGTTGGGGTTTGGGGAGATCCAGAATTGAAAAAATGAGAGGAGGTGAGTGGATGCAGTGACCTCAAAATAGTTCATCCACTGCTGCCTGTACCCACAGGCCTCACTTCTTTCCCTCCTGATGGGAAGGGCTTAAGAGTGGATGTCCCACATCAGGCCCTCAGTGAGACACAGTCCAGCAGGGGTTGTGCTGAGTGAGAATTCTGTCTCTGGGGCTTTGTCGGCAGAGGGTCCTCATGGGAGTGCCATAGGGGGTGAGGCTGGGGGATGGGCCTTGACTTCTCTGCTCTGGGGCTGCATGCCTCTTGATGACCTGTCCTCCGATGCCCTGCCAGGGCCCTGTCCCGATGGGATAATGCGCAGGGCAGCCTGCTGTTTATCCCAGCCCAGCAGCAGGAAATGAGTAGCGCTAAGTCCACATGGACTTTCTCCACCTTCCATGCTTGAGAATCAAAAGAGTGGAACTGCCTGGAGTTCTCAGGGAAGGAAGAGCCTGCCTCCCAGTGGGATCCGAGGGTGAGAGGGGGCAGGGAAAGCAGTGTGACCTGTCTGACCTGTGCTGCTTGTTTGCAGAACAGTGGAGAGGGGCAGCAGGATGAATGTGGGCACAGCGCACAGCGAGGTGAACCCCAACACGCGGGTGATGAACAGCCGCGGCATCTGGCTCTCCTACGTGCTGGCCATCGGTCTCCTCCACGTTGTGCTGCTGAGCATCCCCTTCGTGAGTGTGCCTGTCGTCTGGACCCTCACCAACCTCATCCACAACATGG
>NC_037684.1:27584155-27625552 GCF_003255815.1 Theropithecus gelada | reverse complement strand
GTTCCCCTTCTTTTTTTTTTTTTTTTTTTTTTTTTTTTTGAGACGGAGTTTCGCTCTATCACCCAGGCTGGAGTGCAGTGGCCAGATCTCAGCTCACTACAAGCTCTGCCTCCCGGGTTCACGCCATTCTCCTGCCTCAGCCTCCCAAGTAGCTGGGACTACAGGCGCCCGCCACCTTGCCCGGCTATTTTTTTTTTTTTTTTGTACTTTTTAGTAGAGACGGGGTTTCACCATATTAACCAGGATGGTCTCGATCTCCTGACCTCGTGATCCGCCCGTCTCGGCCTCCCAAAGTGCTGGGATTACAGGCTTGAGCCACCGCGCCCGGCCACCCCCTCATTTTATAGAGGTGAAAAAGCAGGGCTCAGAGAGGTTTGGCAGTGTCCTCAAGGCCACACAGCACACCAAGTCCAAAGGACAAGAAAAACCCCAGTCACTGACTCCCAGGCCATGCCTTTCCCACTCCATGGCTACTCCAGAACAGACATTTCCCTTCCTGTCTTCTCCCACCAAGGCCCTTCCTCTCCCCAGTTTCTGAAAACATCAGACCTCGGAAAACATCAGACCAAAGCTGGCTACAGCTGCAGCTGCCAGGGCTGGGCCCTGGGGAAGATGCCCCACGGGTCATGGCACCCACGTGGCCCTGCCCACCTAAGGTCAGTTCAAGGGCTCCAAACAAGCTGGATCCAGCTTTTCAGAAGGAGACCGAGCCAGGGCACTGCAGGCATCCCCCACCACCAGCTGAGGCTCAGGGACCCACAGGGGCCTGGGGGGGACCTCTCTGGGGGCCTGGGTTTGGGCTTCTCTGCCAGTCTCTGTAAGGCTGCAGAACTCTTCACCCAGTCCTTGTGAGAAGTGAAAAGTTGCCCTCCTTGCTACGTGAGCCAAGCTGAATTGGGGGGAGGCAGGTGCTGAGCACTCCCAGCAACTGACCCCCCACCCCTCAGCTTGGCAATCAGACCAACTGTCAGTTAATTAGGTCCCTGTTGAGCTCCAGGGAAATGCACAAAGAGAACCAGGTGAGTTAAGCTGAAACTGCCACCTCCCCTGCCAAGCTCCCCACAATACCCTCCCAACCCAAAGCTGCTTAGGCCCAGGGCTGTACCCCCTGCCCTCTATCTTCCCCCACAATGACTTGGCCCCCTCCTCACTGCTCGGTGGGGAGCCAGCTGCATCTCAGCAACAAGTGACCCCTGCTCCACTAGGGATGGGAAGTGGAGCCCTCTGTCACAGCACCCCCCAACCTTTGGAAGCCCCTCAGCCCCCAAGAAGGCTCTCGGGAGGACTCAGTAGTCTGTAGGAAGACGTCTGGCTTTGTGATGACTTGTCACCTCTCCCTCCTTGGGGTTGGGGCTCTGGGGCCTGACAGCAGGAGGTCAGAGCAAGGTTCTGGCGACCCCAGCCCAGGCACACACGCGGGACTAGAGAGGGACAGGGCAGTGGGGTCACCCGGTGGCAACCTCACACTCCCGCCCTGGGTGGCGAGATCAGTGTCCGCCGCTGCTCACATCTGACCAGCTCTGGGCTGGAGCCAGGCGAGTGGTCCCGGTGGTAGCCTATTAGACTGACTACCCTTTGGGGACTGTGCTGGGACCAAAGGACGCCCCACTCCCGGACGGTCTGGAATCGGCCTGTCCCCCCACCCCCGCACCCCCAGCCTCACTGCCGGGAAGTCTCTGGCCCCGGGATTAGGACTGAAGCCGCGGGAAAAAGTTGCACGAGTCTCCAGCTAACTTCACACGCGGCCCCGCACCCAGTCCTGACCGAGGCAGAGCCCGGCTCCCCTTGCGCCCCCACCCCCAAGGCCAGTCCGGCCGGGGCAGCTCCCTGCGAGTGCGAAGAAGCCCGGCGGGGTGTGTCGGGGACACTGCTGGAGTGGGGCGCGGGCCGCTTACCATCTCCACCTGGCGGGGGTCGAGCTGGCTAGGGGGCGCGGGAACCGAGAACTGGATCTTCTTGCGGTCCTTGGGGTCCATGGCGCGTGGGGTGGGCGGCGGGGCTGGGAAGCGCAACTCGGGGTCCCGGCGGCGGTCTGTGCTGGGCTCCCCCGCGCAGGTGGCGGGCTGTGCGGCGGGAGGAGGAGGAGGGCTGTTCGCTCACGGATAAAAATACCGCGCCCGCCGAGGGGAGGGCGCGGAGCGGGAGGAGGGTCGGCGCCTGGGCTGGGCGCGCCCCCAGGCTCTCGGGACTCTGGGCTCGCCCCCCGCGCTCGCTGAGCCGGGTCTGTGCCTCGCTCCCTCGCACTCCCCGGCCTGGGTGTCTCTGCGTCTCGGTGTCTCTCCCCTCCGGCGTGTCTCTGCGTCTCGGTGTCTCTCCCCTCCTGAGTGTCTCTGCGTGTCTCCTCTCTCTGCTTCTCGCGCCCTTCTCCACCTCCCTCCCTCAGCCTCTCCTCCTCTCCGCGTGTGTCGCTGCCTCTGCCAGGCTCACCCCTCCGGTCCCCGCTTTGGGGTCCCCAGCCCGTCCCCTCCGCCTGGGACTGGCGCCCGGGTGCTCGGAGGGAGGGCTTAGAGGAAACTGGCCAATGAGCATGGAGAATCGTGTTCTCCTAGGGCTGGGAGGAGGGTGGGAGTTAGAGCCAAGGCCGGGGGAGCCGGCTGGGGGGCCCCCTGCGGTCTCCCCAGAACTTGAAGCTGCATTATTGATGGAGTCCAGCAGAGAGGATAAAGGGGGAGGGAGAGGGAGAGGGGCAGCGGGGAGGCAGGACTCTGGCTTTAACCCCTTCGTGGTCCTGGCACTGGGAATTTCAGGGAGGCCTGTGAGGTCGTGGGGAGAGTACCAGCCTGTCACGCTGTGAATGGGGGTGTCCTGGAAAGGCAGCGAGTGTGACCGAGTTGTGTGTGGGAGGACACGTGTCAGTCATCGTGGCAGGGAGAGTGTGCAGGGGAGTGCCGGGGCCCTTTGGTGCCCATAGCCTGGGAGTGTGTGTTGGGGGGTCGGTGTGGTGTGTGTCTGTGTAAGTGTGTCAGAGTGTCAAAGATGCAGGTGTGAGTGGCAGGATGTGGGAGGACTGCGTGTGTGCAGAGGAGGGTGTGGGTGTCGGGGAGGATGTCAGAGGCTGTCAAGGTGATGGGCAGGCGTGTGCCAGCTTGCAGGGAGTGGGGGACTGTATCCACAGCTCCCGCCGTGCAATTGCTGGGGGTATGAGGTTGTGAATGTGTGAGCGCTCCTGTGAGGGAGAAGGGGAATGCGCCCTGCCATGATGTACCCTGGATTCACGTGGCTCCTGTCTTTCCTCTCCAGATCTAATGGGGTGGGGAGGACAGGACCGACCCAGAGTTGGGCGGTTTGGGGGCTGCCTATACACGTGCCATCACATGCGTGAATTTGGTGCATTCAGAAGCAGGGTTGGGGGAGACAGGTGTGAGTCTCTCTCTCTCTCTAGAGGTGTTTGTGTGTGTCTCTGGAGCGGGAACAGGAGGAGCTGGCCCTGCGGGTGGAATGTCCCTACCTATCTGTCCGGGCCTTGGGTACCTTTGCGGGAGCTGCTGTTTCCCTCCTTGGGGCTGCGCAGAGGGTCTGAATGCTTCTGTCTAGCACTGAGAGGGTGCGTGTGTAGGCGTGTACATAGCATGTCTTCCTGGGGCTCTGTTTGTGTTGGCATCCTCTCTCCTGGTCACTCTCAGGCCTGAAACTGCCAGGAGCCTTCCCTACCCCCAATCCTCCTGCGGCTTTTCCACTCCCAGCCCCAGCATCTGGGTCCTTGGTGGAGTGAGAGGCAGAGGAATCTTCTGGAATTGGGGTCAGGGCCCACTCTGGGGGTGAGGGAAAGAGTGGCAGGAGGGCCAGAGTGTTGCTCACAGGAGTGGGATGCCCTGGCCACCCAGCTCCGCATCGGCCAACCCCAGGCCTGGCTCAAGTCCCCGCATGTTTGTTGACTTATATACTTGTTGGGAAACAGCCGGATGCCAAGTTGTCGGCCCAGGGGTGTAGGCATCTCTGGCAGCCCCTAGCTTGGCCCAGAACCTCTGTCGAAGATGGGGTGTGGTGGGGAGTGGCAAAGGCCAATTTGGCAGTGCCTTGGGAGGGTAAATAAGGAGGCCCTGAAAGGAAGAAGGGGTACAGGAAGGGCATGACCCAGGCAGTGGCCTGGACAGCCACTGGGTGGGCAGAGGTGGGGAAGGGGCTTGTGGCCAGTGCTGGTGGTGTGGGGAAGGATCGTGGGGATGAAGGGGACAAAGGACAGCTGGGAGGGTGATGAGAGGATGGAGACAGGGAGGCATGACCACCAGTTGCACCTCAGAGCCTGTCGGAGCTGAAAAGGCCTCAGGGAACTTGGCAGCTGAGCCCCATTTGAGCAGGAGGGCTTATTTACGGAGGCTCTGCTGAACTTACTGGAGCTCTGGGAGACCCCAGATCAGGAAACATTCCCCGGATCCCAGGCTGGGGCAGCTGAGAAGGGAGATGAGGGCAGAGAAGCCTCCCTCTCAGCTAGGCCTGGAAGATGAGGTCTTTGGGAGCAGAGGGACGGTGTTTGCCCATCTCCCCCAGCCTGTGGCCAGGCATCCACACTTCTGGCATCTAAATCCTGGGGCCAAGAAGGGTGGGGAAGACTGGCTGACAGAGGGACAGACACAGGGGACAGACACGAAGGAGGAGGAGGAGACTGCACAGAGACAGGACGTGAGAGAGAGATTGAAGGGAGAGAGGAGAAAGCAAAGAGGGACAGAAAACATGGTTGAGAGATGGAGAGACAAAGGGAGGCAGAGAGAGAGAGGGAGCCTCACAACGGAGAAAGGCAGAAGACAGAGATGGAGAGAGAGTAAAAATAGCTCAGCATTAAGATAATTGCAGCTCACAGCTCTGCCCTCCGTTAGGAATTAAATTAGGTTTTATTACTTTGATTTTTCTCTCCTGGATCCTACGCGACTTCTCAAGAACTTGGGGAAAAGTTTTTCAGGTGGGCGGCCAGGTGGTGGGGGCTGCGTGGGTGACAGGGGAGGAAGGGGATGGGACTCTGGGGAGCTGGGGGAGGGGTGGGCAAGGGCAAGGAGTGGGGAGGGGCTGCTGGAGACAGTGGAGCCCGGCAGGGGCTGGGGGAGGTGGCCAGGACCAGGCACAGGGTGGGGGTGGGAGGGCGCTGAGAAGCAGAGGGCCAGGGTGCCCTGCATTCACTTTGACTTAGAATTAATCATATGCAAATAAGATGTAAAAATAATATGCCACTCCTTGGTTATTATTCTTGGGTTAGAAGCACAGGCGGTTGGGTCCAAGGAACAAATTCAAGACCTCATTTGACTTAACTCTGATTGAACTGTGGGTCTCTTTGCTTGGACTGACAGAAAAAGTTGGTGGTAGGGTGTCTATTGATGTACCATAGGTCTGAGTACACTATTTTGAGGCGTTTCTTTCCCATCATGTATCTTCATGCCATTGCTGGATGCCTGCCACGGGGCCTGGCGTGCAGGAGGCCCTGCGTTCACCTCTGGAGGGAAAATTTGGGAGGGTGGTGTGAGGCTTTGCCCTATTCCCCGGATGGGGGGAGAAGGGACACTCGGATCTGTCCCCCACTCCTCCCAGCAAGATGTGTTTACCTGGACAGAACATCAGCTGGGAAGTCCCAGCCCTGGGTAGGAATTTCAGATCTGTAACTTACTGTGTGAACTTGGACACATTTCTTAACTACTCTCTGTGCCTCAGTTTCCTTATGCTTCAGAGCCCACCTCACATGGTGGCTGTGACGATTCAATAGGAAGAAAAATAAAGCCCCCGCCAGGGCAGGATTCCTGATAGCCCTTGATCGAGTTTCCGGCTTCCCCAGAGCTCTGGGGATGCGCATCCAGAAAGAGCCGGCAGGTGGCGGAGTTGGCCAGGGTTTGGGTAGCTACTGCAGGCACTGCGGGTCTGGAGTTGGGCATCATACCCGTGACCTTGACACCACAGAGCTGAGCTGGCTGGGTTGGCATGTGGCAGCTGGAAGGGAGGCCCCGGAAGTCCCAGGAAGCACCCTGAGAGGAGCCGGGAGTGCTGGCTGGGAGCCCTGGGCGTCTTTCCCCGCCCTTGGGGGAAGGGAGAAGTGGGGACGGGGGAGGAAGAGGAATTCCAAGGCCCACCTCCTCTGGGGAAGGCCGTGTACCCAAGAGGAGAGGGCAAGGGCACCCTCCGTAGGAGCAGTGGTGGCACCAGGACAGGTGGACAACAATCTGAGACGCTCATTTACACACGGACTCATTCATTCATTCACCCGTCATCCATCCCTTTGCCCATTCAGTACATTCACATTGGGTGCTTAGGTGCTTTGTTCCAAATTTTGTTGAGTTACAGTTTGCATACAATAAAGTGTTAAATATACATTTCAATGAGTTTTTGGAAATTTATATAGCATTTGACCACCACCACAATACAGATATATAATGTTTCTGTCACCCCAGAACGTTCGTTTTTGCCCCAATCCAAGTCAATCTCCCTTCTCCACTCATTGGGTGTATCATAACTCTTAGCACACTATTTTGATACGTGTCTTTCTCATCAATTTTTTTTCTTTTTTTTTAGAGACAGGGTCTTGCTCTGTTGCCCAGGCTGGAGAGCAGTGGCACCATCACGACTCACTGCAGCCTCGACCTCCTAGGCTCAAATGATCCTCCTGCCTCAGCCTTCTGTGTTGCTGGAACTACAAATGTGCACCACCACACCCGGCTAATTTTTTTATATTATTTTTTGTAGAGACAGGGTCTCACTTTGTTGCCCAGGCTGGTCTGGAACTCCTGGGCTCAAGGGATCCTTCTGCCTTGGCCTCCCAAAGGGCTGGGATTACAGGCATGAGCCACTGTCGCCGGCCGTCATCTCTGTTTACATCATCACCGACCTGCCACAGTACCCAGAATACAGCAGGCACTCCATGACGCCGAGAGGATGGTTTGAGAAGTGAATGAATAGATGAATACATGAGTCAGAAATTGACAACGGTGACATATAGGGAGCCTCTGTGCTGGGCACCGGGCTAGGCCCTTCCTATGCACTCTCATTTAATCCTTGCTGGTATCCTTCCAATTCACAGATGAGGCTATTAGATTCAGAGAGGTTCAGCAGCTTTTGCCCAGAGCTTGGGTTCAAACGCAGACAGTCTAACTCCAGAGCCCTCCCGCTTTAACTGCTGCTTTTAACACGTTCAGGATGGACGCGTGGAAGATCGCGTGCACGCACTGCAGCGGGCTCCTCTCTTTCTCTGCCCTGGACCAGGTTTCTCTCTCGCTCAGTCCCGCCAGTTTGGACCGTTCTCGGGAGCAGCAGAAATCAATGTGCGGAGGCTGCCCTCTGGTGGCACAAACGAGTACAGCCGTATATGTGCCCTCTGGCGCCCCCAGGTGGGAGCTGGGAGGTTGTTGAGAAGAGAGCAAGCTGCAGCCCACAGCGGGGGCAGCCTCAGCCCCCGGCACCTGGAGACCCCCTGCTCTGGCCACTGCCTGGTGCCCCCCGAGGTGCCAGCTGAGGCTGCCCCCGAAGAATGCCAGCTGCCGGAGCCCGCCGCCTCCCACTCCCTCCACCAGCCTCACACACACTCCAATCCCGGTCCAGTCGGCTGCTTCCATTCCCTGAAGAAGAGGCCCTAAAGTTAAAACAGCTGTTAATTTATAAACCAATTTTTCCGTGACTGCTTAATAAATCGCCAGCAGCTGCTCTGCCCCGTCCTCCTGCCCAGGCACCCGGCCCCGGGGGCTGCATGGAGAAGCTCAGAGCCGCCAGCCTGCCCCTCCTGCCTTCTTCCTCCAACCTCTCCAGCTTGCCCCCATTCACCCAGAAACTGGGCAACTTGCGGGGCGGTGGGCGGGGGCGGGGGTGTGGACCTAGATGAACCCAGCTTCTCTGGTCTTCAGTGCAGTGCTGAGACAGGGATGAGTTTTCTTTCCTAATGGGCTGCAGCCCAAGGGCCGTCCTTCCGTAAGTCCCACAACCCCCACATCCCACCGGACTTCCAGGTCCGGAAGGTGGGTGTCAAAGGTTTCTCTAGTTCTGGGGAAATGAGGGTGTCCAGATTCCCTGAGGAAGCCCCCCTGAGCCACCAGGAGGTAAGGGGATCCTGAGAGCACTGGAATCCCAGTGTTCTGTCTCAGGGTGGACCCCCTGACAGATGCTAACAGACTCCCTGACCCTGCTGTGCTGTCAAGGGTGGGCTGGGAAGAGGCAAGAGAGGCTGGGATAGCATCCTGTTCTGGAGCTCCTGGTGCCTGCCCACGCGTCCTGAAGCTCTAGTGAGGAGGGATCCTGAAGCTCTAGTGAGGAGGGATCGGGGCCACCTGAACACTCACTTTGCCCGCTTCTACTAACATATAAACAGCACCATGAAAATTCATGTGGGGCGGGGCCCTGTGAACTGCAGGCTTGAGGCCTGTTCTTTCTCTTTGCATCTGCGAGTTCCAAAGGCACCCAGGGTGAAAGGCCAGCTGCCACCATGATCCCTGATTGCTGGGCAAGGGGGTCAGTATGGCTCAGCGTGTGCAGGGTGGTGAAGCACCCCAGCTCAGAAGTTCAACTCCCAGTTCTACCACTTACTAGCTGTGTGACCTTGGCCAAGTCATTTAATCTCTCTTTCCTTCCTCGGTGTCTCCATTTATAAAATGGGGATAACAATAGAATTATAAAAACTAAGCAAGTTGATGCTCATAAGCACACAGTTTAAAAATGTGATTTATTACAAAGTGATGCTTAGTATTATCTTCTCATCCCCCTGCTGGAGACCGAAGCTCCTGGAAAACCCAAATAGGAGAGACAAATAGCAATTATTGGGGTAGGGGTGCCCAAGAGATTGCCAGGGGAAATGGGTGGGGGGCAGGTAGGAATGCAGGGACAATTTTTTTTTTTTTTTTTTGAGATGGAGTCTTGCTCTTGTCGCCCAAACTGGAGTTCAGTGGCAGCGATCTTGGCTCACTGCAACCTTCGCCTCCCAGGTTCAAGCAATTCTCCTGACTCAGCTTTCCAAGTAGCTAAGATTACAGACGCCCGCCACCACGCCCAGCTAATTTTGTAGTTTTAGTAGAGACAGGGTTTCACCATGTTGGCCAGGCTGGTCTCGAACTCCTGACCTCAAGTGATCTGCCTGCCTTGGCCTCCCAAAGTGCTAGGATTACAGGTGTGAGCCACTGCGCCCGGCCTATCAGGGACAAAATTTTTAAAACCCAGCCAGGATTCCTGAGTTATGTGGTCCTCATGAGGCTTTATCACTCTGGTCCCTTCTGTTCTCCCCAACCCCTCCACCTCCATCCCCATCCATCTCCCACTACACAGCCAAGGCCCTTCCTTGGCCTGCTTCTGGGAAAGGAAGAAAAGGCTCCATCCCACCACAGCTGCCAGAGCTCCCACCTTTCAAGAAGCAAGTTCTCCCCAC
This sequence comes from Theropithecus gelada, assembly GCF_003255815.1. NCBI lineage: Eukaryota > Metazoa > Chordata > Mammalia > Primates > Cercopithecidae > Theropithecus > Theropithecus gelada. The sequence continues at coordinate 27,616,233 of NC_037684.1, read as the reverse complement.
CATCTAACCGAAAGCCCTTCCATTTCTCTAGTCAGCAGGGGCTGCCACGACGCCCTCTTGCTCTGCCAGGAGGAAGAGATCCCAGCAGGGACAGAGATGGGGAGGGATCAGAGGGCCTGGGGCACTCTGTTGGACTCTGCCCCTCGCACAGGCCCAGTGTGAGCCTGGCCTTGCTACATCTTCCCTGTGTGTTTCAGAACAGCTTAGTCAACCTCTCTGAGCCTTGTGTTCCACATGGAGATAATTCCAGAACCTACCTTCTGGGTTGTTGCAAGGGTTGGATGGGATACTGCCCATGCAGTTCTTAGCACAGGACGTGGATCACAGCAGGAGCTACAGAAATGGTGGTGGGGAGAGGCGGAGGGCTGGGAAGAACCTGGATGTCAGAGCTGAACTGTCTGGTTCAAACTCCACTCCACTACTCACAACTGGGTGACCTTGAGCAGGTTGCTTAAACTTCGTGTGCCCCTGTTTCTCCATCCTTAAAACGGAGACTGTAACAGAACTTGTGTCACTGGGGGGTCGTGAGGCACCTAGAGCTTGCTGAACAGTTCTCCAGCTAAATAAATGTTTGCCGAGTTAATAGTCTTGTTAGTTGCTGTCATTATCATCGGCCCTCACTAGAGCACTGACCCTCCTTAGACTGTGCCTCATCCAGGGGCTTGTTGATGGCAGAAGGTTGGAGGCTGAGCAGAACCAGACTAGAGACCCTGGCATGGGGAATACCAGCTCAGGACAAGCCCACAGTCCCCACCTCCTTAAGGTGCCCACCTCTGGTATTCTCCTACACCCTGGCACGAGCACAACTGATTCCCTCTGACTCCCCCGGTCAATGGCCCTGCAGAGCAGCCAGCCCCCTCCCTGTGCCCGGGTCCTGACTACCTCCTGGAAATAAAGCAGGGTCCCAAGGGCCCACTCAAGCCCAGGACTACTCTGCCAGGGTGCCAGCTGGTGCCCATGGGGGTGGGGCAGCCTTTTGATCATGTGGAAGGGGAAAGCTGGAGGCACCCCCAACCTTGTGGCCCCCATGAGATACAAGAAAAGGCTGGGGCCACCCAGAACATCCTTCTAGCTTCCCTCCCCTTGGGAGAAGAGGGGTGGGAGGTAAGATTGGCCTGTCCTGTGCCTCAGTTTACTTAGCCATCCAGGTGATGGAGTCTTCATTCCTGTCTCCCAGGCTACCTGGGGTCCCAAAGCCTTGGCATTGGCCTCTCACATCTCCTAGACCTCTTTCCTTTCTTAAAGAATCCTAGCTCAGCCTCCTGGTCCCCTCCCACGTTCTCTCCTTAGAAGCCACTTGGGAGGACACTGAGCCCCAGAGCGGGAGGCAGAAGCCACCGCACGCCGGAGATGGCCCCTACAGAACGTTAGGCTGCATCTCCAAGCCCGTCCAGGGCGCCAGTCCCCGTTGGGGTCACCGGCGATCCCCGCCGCTGCCCCTTCCCGCCGCCACTGGCCCTTTAAGAGACTCTCCGCGCGCTGCCGTCCCGGATCAGCCAGAGAGACCATTAAAATTTTATGCAGAATGAAAATGGGCCAGGTCTCCAGCTTCCTCGCTCCCATCCAATGATTTATTACTCGCAAATACCACAGAACTAATTAGTATAGTAATTAATTAATACGCATTTGCATATTTGCATGTGCAATTAGTGCAGTGGAGTGATTACTGGGAGAATGAGGGGCCCCGATTGTCAGATGTGAGGGGGAAGTGGCCTGGAAAAGAGTTAGTGGGAATGAACTTTGTAGGGAGCGCGATGGCGGGGAGGGAGGGGAGGCGAGCACGGGCGAGGCGGGGGGCACCGGAGCACCTCGCTGGGGCACGGGCGGCCGCGCCCGGGAGCATGGGGCAGGACTCCCCTGCGGGCCCAGGACGCAGGTCGGGGGTCGCGACCCCGGCGCCCCCGCCCTGCCCAGCCAGCGGCCCCGCCCCGCCCGCGCTGCGTGGCACGGCTCCAAGCGCGCGCCTGATTGTTATGCATTGTGTTTCTTGTAGCGAGCGGAGCCGGGCGGAATGGGGCTGGCACAAGCTGTTTCCCTGCCACGCGGCGGTGGCACCTTAAAGGGGCAGCGTCCCCTTTCCGCCGCCGCGGCCGACCCGCCCGGCCCCCGCCGGCCCCACCTCCGAGCCGGGGCGACCCGCGCTCCTAAGCCCTACTCTGGGCGGGAGAGCGCGCGGGGAGGCCGCCCGGGAGGGCGCGCGGTCCCAGGGGGCGCTGGGCACGTGCCGAGGGAGCCCGGCGGGCAGGAAGTCAGGGCTGCGAGCCGGGATTGGGCGGCTGGGGCGCGCCGGGCGCCGTGCCAGGCGCGGGGCGGGGGTGGCGAGGAGAGAACCGGGAGCAAGCCAGGAGAAGGACAAGGAGGAGAAGGAGCGAGTGGCGGGGGCCCACCGGGCGCCAGGTGCTTGCTCCTAGGACGCCGCTGCTCCTCCTTGCAAAGATTTTGTGAGGCAAGGCTCCTTATTCCCATTTTACAGACGGGAGGGTAGACGGGGGCGGGGGCTGCAGGCAACTAGTGAGCAAGTTGTGAAGCTGGCGCTCCTAAAGCTGGATCGTCCATCCCCAAATGTTCAACGCGGTGCCAAGGGCCAGCGGCGGCAGCGCCATCAGGGGACATCAGGGAGGACTTCCTGGTGGAGGCAGCACCTCGCTGAGTCTGCAAGGGCTAGGAGGGCGTCTTCTGAAGAAGCTGAGGGAAATGGCCTACAGGGTGGAAAAACTCCATGTTTAATGTGACTGCTCCCTCTCTGTGTTTAGAAGCAGCCTCCACCCACCTACCTACCCATGAGCAGAACTTGATAGATCCAGGCCAGGGCATGGCTCTTGTGACTTGGGGACCTGGCTAGAGGGCAAACCCTGGGCACAAGTCCTTCCCAGGGTACCCTCCTTTCCCTCTCCATTGCGGAGTCTGCTGGTAATAGGGTGTGGAGACCACAGCGGTTTCGGAGAAAGGGACACACTGCATAATGAGTAAGAGCATGAGCCCTGGAGTCAAGCCAAACTTGCTTCGAATCCCAGCTCTGCCACTTTCTAGCTATGTGACCCTCACACATCAGCCTTGACGGCAACCTCTCTGCGCTTCAGCATCCTGGTCTTTAAGTGGTGGTTCTAGGAATCCCTCCCACAGATGTCTTGTCAAGAATAAAATAATATTCCTGTGAAGGCCAGTGCCTGGCACAGATAGCACTCACCATTGTCATTATTACATTATTAAGTATGTTATCACACAGTGCTGAGGCTCTGGGAATGAGAGGACCCCAAAGTGGCAACAGGGTCCTGGTTTCCTGTCCACGCTCTGCCACTCACTTATTGTGTGACACGAGGCAGGCTGCTTGCCCTCTCTGTGGCTTCTACGTCTGTAAAATGGGGAGTGGGCCCATGAGACCCTACCTCTCTAGACTATTCCCTTCCCTCCCTGTGGACCCCAATTAAAAAGTCAGGCAGGGCACAGAGGTGTGGGCCTGTAGTCCCAGCTACTTGGGAGGCTCAGGTGGGAGGATTGCTTGAGGCCAAGTATTTGAGTCCAGCCTGGGCAACATAGCAAGACTCCTGTCTCTAAAAAAAAAAAAAAATGACTGGGCACGGTGACTCACACCTGTAATCCCAGCACTTTGGTAGGCCGAAGTGGGTGGATTGCTTGAGATTAGGAGTTCGAGACCTGCCTCACTGGGCGTGGTGGCGTGCGCCTGTAGTCCTAGTTACTCAGGAGGCTGAGGCAGGAGAATTGCTTGAACCAGGAGGCAGAGGTTGCAGTGAGCTGGGATCGCACCATTGCACTCCAGCCTGGGCGACAGAGCAAGACTCCGTCTCAAAAAAAGAAAAAAGGAAGGAAGGGAGGGAGGGAGGGAAGAAGGAAGGAAGGAAGGAAGGAAGGAAGGAAGGAAGGAAGGAAGGAAGGAAGGAAGGAAGGAAGGAAGGAAGGAAGGAAAGAAGGAAGGAAGGAAGGAAGGAATCTCCACCCTTTATGCCAGGCAGTCCTTCCCAGGTCCACTCCTGGGGCTGACTCAAGAGATCTCTGGTTAAATTGTGACCTCCCCGGCCGGGCGCGGTGGCTCAAGCCTGTAATCCCAGCACTTTGGGAGGCCGAGACGGGCGGATCACGAGGTCAGGAGATCGAGACCATCCTGGCTAACACGATGAAACCCCGTCTCTACTAAAAGATACAAAAAACTAGCCGGGCGTGGTGGCGGGCGCCTGTAGTCCCAGCTACTCCGGAGGCTGAGGCAGGAGAATGGCGTGAACCCGGGAGGCGGAGCTTGCAGTGAGCCGAGATCCGGCCACTGCACTCCAGCCTGGGCGACAGAGCGAGACTCCGTCTCAAAAAAAAAAAAAAAAAAAAATTGTGACCTCCTAGCCTGACCATGTCCTGCGCATACACCATACATTCTGCCCCAGTGACCCTTTGGGGCTGTCCTCCTGAGTACCAGCACTACCACTAAGGTGTGGGTCATCCATGCCTACTGTCAGGCCCATATGTCCCCTGCATCCATGAGCTCAAGGGACGTTTCAGAGAATAGTCCAGCACCAAGCCCCTAAAATTCCCCAGCCCAGATCCCTGGCTCTGATTTCCAGGGGCAGAAACTGGGAAATACCCAGGTCACAGAGAAGATCACAACAGTGCCCGCCCTAAGGAAAGAGAGCCCAGGATGCAGCCTGGTCCTGTGCTCTCCCCACTGCCCTGTGCTGCAGCATCAGGAAGGAGTTCCCCATCCCCCATCCGCCAGCACTTGGCCACCCAAGAACGCACTTCCTAACCTGCCATCCTTTTGTTCCTCCCATCAGTGCTGAACTGCAGGGGACCAGGTGAACCGTGGCACTAGTCCTATTTTACAGATGAGGAAGCAGGGGGTTACATGATCTGACCAAGGTCACGGCTGCTAACTCTGGTCCAGTTGCCACCTTGACCTCCCTGTTCATCTGCCTTCCTGTGTGGACTCTGGGAGTGAGTTTGGGAGGGGCCGGAGCAAGACATATCAGCTTCTCCATGGAAAACTCACAAGAGAAGCAGAACAAAGATATGGTGATGAAGAGAGCTGCAGGAACGAAATAAAAAAAAATAACATTGGGCCAGGTGGAGGGCTCATGCCTGTAATCCCAACACTTTGGGAGGCCAAGGTGGGCAGATCTCTTGAGGTCAGGAGTTCGAGACCAGCCTGGCCAACATGATGAAACCCCATTTCTACCAAAAATACAAAAAATAGCCAGGCGTGGTGGTGGGCGCCTGTAGTCCCAGTTACTCAGGAGGCCGAGGTGGGAAGATTGCTTGAGCCCAGGAGGTGGAGGCTGCAGTGAGCCGAGATGCACTCCAGCCTAGGTGACAGAATGAGACCATGTCTCAAAACTAACTAACTAACTAAATAAATAAATAAATAAATAAGAAAAAATAAAGGAAAAAAAATAGTGCTGATCAGAGGCTTGAGGCAAAATCAGCCACCTCTGGACAGAGCTGTTAGCTCATCTGAAGCTTATTAGCACACCCATTTTACAAAGGGGAAAACTGACATTCCATGTCAGTTCTGGTATTGGTGGGGAAGCTGAAGAGAAAAGAGGGAAGATTTCGAGGAGCGACTTCCTGTGGGTAGAGGTCCTGTGCTGGCTGCAGCCTTACATTTTGGGGGCAGAAGAACCGACACCACCCTCCCAACAGGGGCAGGACAGGTCTTGGTGCCACAGCTATATATTGAGGATATTCTGTATGCCAGGTCCTGGGTCCACTTCCTGCCTTCGTGAAATGTGCTGCCCAGAGTGGCTTCCTGGAGGAGGTGATGCTTAGGCTTAAGGAGTGAGGAAGCTGGACTGGACACCTCAAGAAGAGAGAACAGGCCGGGCGCGGTGGCTCAAGCCTGTAATCCCAGCACTTTGGGAGGCCGAGACGGGCGGATCACGAGGTCAGGAGATCGAGACCATCCTGGCTGACATGGTGAAACCCCGTCTCTACTTTAAAAATACAAAAAACTAGCCGGGCGAGGTGGTGGGCGCCTGTAGTCCCAGCTACTCAGGAGGCTGAGGCAGGAGAATGGCGTGAAGCCGGGAGGCGGAGCTTGCAGTGAGCTGAGATCCGGCCACTGCACTCCAGCCTGGGTGCAGAGCGAGACTTCGTCTCAAAAAAAAAAAAAAAGAGAGAACAGCCTGAACAAAGGTTCCTAGGCATGAGGCTTGTAAAACCAGAACTAGTCGGAGCTGCTGAGGGCACAGATAAAAGCAGCAGCTAAATCAGGGGTGTCCCTAAAGAGCATGGCCTCATCTTAGGGGCACTGGGGAGCCATGGAAGGTGCCAGAGTAGGCAAATACCATGTTTGGATTTGCATTTTGGATAGGATGTGCAGGGTGGGTAGCCTTGGTCCAGTGAGGGAAGCCAGAGGAGCAAGGGCCCTTAAGAAGTCACGGCCAACTTCCCGGAAGAGGAGGGATTGGGTCAGGCCCATAAGACAGAAGGGTTCTGAGATGCTGGGGAGCAGCATCAGCAGAGATGCAGCAGCGGGAGCGGGACGCAGCTGTGTCCCTGGACCTCATCTCGCCTCAGAGTGCCCCATGCACAGCAAGAGTGGGGTGGGGTAAGAAGGAGGGGGCTCATAGCCTGCTGAAAGGTGAAGGTGTGGAGACCAAGCAGGAGGTCCACAGCAGGGCAGGCCTTGTGGCCTCAGCATCAGGGCCTGGTACCAGGAAGCAAGTCTGGCAGTCCCAGGCTCAGCTTCCTTGCCCTTCTTTGGGGGGAATCTGTGACCTCCCCCATCCCAAGTCCATCTCTCCAGACTGCAATTTGTGCAAAAGGCAAGGGAAGGGGCTGAGGACTCTGGGCTTGACGGGGACCCTCAGCTTTTCTCTTTAGGAGTGTCTCAGGAGAAAGGTCCCAGGACCCAAACTCTCTGACCCAGATGGGCATTAATGCAACAAGCATTTATTAAGCACGAACTCAGTGAGAGCTGTGTGTATGGCACCAGGCAGGTTGAATCAGCCCCAGGCGTGAACCTGGGAAGGACTGCCTGGCATAAAGGGTGGAGACTCTTTCCTGGGCATTTATTTATTTATTTATTTTAGAGACGGGAGTCTCACTATGTTGCCCAGTATGAAGCCTGAGACTAAAGAGATACAGACCAAGTCATCACCAGGGTCCAGGCAAGGAGACAGATGGGTAAATAGATCCTTCTAACAAAGGGTGGTAAGCTACCCTGCCCGGGGAGGTCAGGGAAGGCTTCCAGGAGGAGGTGTCCAGGAAGCATCTTAGTGAGAAATGAGAATGCATTTGACCAAAGGGAAACTCAGGGACCAGTGCCCATGAGGGAAAGAGCTCTTCTCAGAAAAACAGGGCTTAGAGGCCAGAAGTCAAAGGTTACTGGAGCAAAGGTCATGCCACCTTTAGAGCAAGGAAACAATCCAGAGGGGAGTGGCTTTGGTGCAGGAATGGCGGGTCTCCTCAATCCATCCTTTGTCCCTGATTGGGGGTGGGAGAGGGGGACAAGGATGCAACAGAGGTCTGACCTCTGTCATCATCAGGCCGGTCCCACCCATCTTTGGGTGGGGTCTAGGCCCACAGTGGGAGCCCAGGGAGCAGGCAGAGGAAGTTGAAGAGAATCCTGGTGGTGAGTGGAGGTCAGGACAGGAGGTCAGCACGGAGGAGGGGGCTACACCTCACTGGCCCTGCCCTCCCCTCCCCCATGGCACCACAAGGCACGCAGCCGCATATCACCCGTGCCAGCCCTCACCTCCCGGCAACGTCGCCGCATTCTCAGCCACGCCATCTGGCGTGCCCGCCGCTCCCCAGCATACTGCGGCGGGCGGGGAGGAGGGGGCAGTGGGGCAGGTGCCCACCCCAGAGCCAGGAAGAAGCTGCAGGTCCCCCTCCCCCAGCATCCTTTGGACTTGATGTGGGGCAGGGGCTGGGGAGGGAGGTGGCAGGTGCTCTGATGCTTCAGGAGGAATCTTCGAGCATCTTGAACTGCTGGAACACTGCTGGGCAATGCCAGCCTGTCCCCTCCCTTTCCCCCTCCCCCCACAGCACGGCTAATGGCAGGAACACAGGCCCCTCAATGATCTCCAAATTCCTGCCCTTCCCCTCAAATCTGAGGAGGGGAGTGAGAAGACAGGCAGCCCCCTTCCTTCCCGCGCTCCCAAGCTGTCTGGGTTCTCACCTGCCAGCCCCACTCAGCCCAGAGAGGCCCCAGGAGGTAGATAAATGTGTGGCTGAGGCCAGGGGCTGGACACCTGGGTTTGATCCACCTGCCGCCGCCCTCCCTGCCTGGAGCTTTGGTGGGAAATCAAGTGTCCTTCAGTGCCCCCACCAATCTCATTCAGGGGTGGTGACCACCAATCTCATTCGGGGGGTGGTGACTGGCTAGCTGTCCTTCTGGGTGTCAGAATGGAGTGGAGCAGTTAAAGATTTATGTATGTATTTTAGTGGAGCAGGGGGTATAACGAGAGCAGTTTCTAGAACACTCTTCCTGTGCCCTGAGCAAGAGTCCCCCAGACTCCTCAGGGATGACCTCCCACCTCCCTGACACACACACTCTGCCCCCCTCACCCCTGCCCCCAGGACCTGAGCCTGTACAAAATGGCCGCTACCCCTCTGAGGCAGCCATTTTAGGTGCCCAGACTGTGGCCTCCCTTGGGATGGGGCTATGTCTCCATGGGAACCTCAGGCCCCCCAGCTCCCAGTTCCTTCCAAGAGGAGTGGGCAGCAGCAATGGGGGCCTTCCAGGCCTGGCTGAGGTGCCCATCACTCCCTTTTTTCTCTCAGAGACCTGGAGGGGACCAGGCCCCTCACCAACTCCCTTCCCCCAATGCCAGGGGGAGGAACAGATGGCATCTCTGGGTGTCCTTCTCCTTCCGTCTCCTTCCTTCCATTTCTGGCTCTTTCTGTCTCTCCGTCACTGCATCTCTGCATCTCTGGTGCACAGAGAGACGCGCGTATGTCCCTGCGTGTTCATGCTTGCTCGTGTGTATGTGAACACACGTGTTGTGCCTCTTTCAAGCCCATGTCTGAAGCAGGCCCATCCCACACCTCCCTCTGTTCCAATTTTCCCCTGGTTTTTATTGTATCTTCTAAAAAAAAGTTGAAATGTGTCGAGTGAGAAAAACTTGTTCCATTTTTCTGAAGGAAGAAAAGACAGAGGCAGGAGACAGAACGAAAGGGATGAAGTCCTCAGGTGCACACCCCGAACCTCAGGCCTCCTTCTCCGGGTGACTGAGGGGAGCTTCTCAGACCCAGAGAGTTGAGGTCATTCCTGACAGGTGGCTGGAAGGGTGGCAGGAACCCTCCACCCAAGGGCTCCCCTATCCTGAACAAGTTTTTACCTCCTGCCTGGAGGGGCCTGTGATACCCCTGGTGGGTTTAACCCAGCCCTCAGTGTCCAAGGGAGAAGGCAAGAAGGCACAACTTTCTCCCCCAAGGACGCATTTATTCACCTATTCATCCATTCACTTGCCCATCAATTCAACAAAAATTCAGTTTCTATATAGACCAAGCATTCTGAATGTGTGTGGGGAGGGGTATGAGCAAAAAAATTAACGTTGTAAACATAATATTGTAAAGGTGTTTTAATTAAGAGCTGGCATTTATTGGAGGCTCATTTGTGGCATGGATTATCCCATTTAGTATTAACAACAGCCCTATGAGGGTGTAGCATAATTTATCCCATTTTATAGATGAGGAAATCAAGACCAAGACATGTTATATAACTTGCTCAAAGCATTCAGCATTTTTTAAATTTTTTTTTTTTTTTTTTTTTTTTTGAGACAAGGTCTAGCTCTATCACCCAGGCTGGAGTGCAGTGGCGTGATCACAGCTCTCTTCAGCCTCTGCCTCCTGGTCTCAAGCGATCCTCTCACCTCAGCCTCCGGAGTAGCTGGGACTACAGGCACGCGCCGCCATGCCTGGCTAATTTTTGTATTTTAGGCAGAGGCAGAGTTTCACCATGTTGCCCATGCTGGTCTCGAACTCATGAGCTGAAGGGATCTGCTGGCCTTAGCCTCCCAAACTGTTGGTATTACAGGTGTGAGCCACCGTGCTGGGCCCAGCATTTTTTTTAAGTTGGTAATGGAGTTGGCCAGGAATCAGAAGCCCAGAGCATGAGCATATAATCGAAATACCACAGAGCCAGGAGACTCCAGGAGAAAGGCTGCCAGTCAGAATTGAGGACCCTGCCTCAGTAAACGGATTGCAAAGCCTTCGAGGCTATGCCCAGACTTGGTGGGGGCTGGCCAGCACTCCCGAGTCTCTGGCCTACCCGAGGCCCATCCTTTGGCCTCTTTCTCTGCTATGCCCAGAATCCCCCCACCCCAACTATCTGCCATAGATGAGATTCCCCTTGCAGACCCAGGTTCCGGGAATGAAGGGAAGCATGGTAGGCTTATTTTTAGAGACCACTAAGGCAGATTGTGGGCTTATAAGTGGAGCACTGGCCTGTGGGTCAAGTGCCTGAGTTCTAGGACCAGTTGTGTTTCCCCTCTGTGTTCCTAGGCAGGTCAGTTTCCCTCCATGGGCCTCTGTAAGAGGAGGAGTTGGAGAGGTACATTCTCAGGCTACTTTCAACTCCCGGCCAAGTGACTCAGGCAGCACCAAGAGTCTCCGGCAGCACTAGCACCCCTATCTCCAAGGCCTCCTGATGTGTGTCTCTATTTAGAACTTAATCCAGCCTACCCAACATTAGATCAGTGTCTTACCAAGGTCCCTGGGGAGCCTCCTAGAGGGAGAGAGCCTGCCCACCCAGACTGAGGGTAAAGGCCTCCCCGTGCTCATTTTTGTACCACCACAGTGCTTGGCACATGGTGGACATCAACATGTGTGTGCTGAAAGTATAATTGAAGTTGTGTGCATATGTCAACCAGAGTGTCTGGAGAGGCATGAAATGTGGGTCTAAAACACACAAATGCCCGAAATGGTGTGTGGACAAGGGTCTGTCTACACCAGGCTGTGATCCTGCTCACATACATGTGTCTATCTGAGTAGCGGTGTGTTCTCTATTTTTCCACACCACAGGGTGAGGAACAGGTATGTGTGTGCATGTGTATGCATGCCTATGTGTGTGTGTGTGTGTGCATGAGAGTGTGTGTGTGTGTGTGTATCCAAAGCCACCTCTTCAACCTGTGCCATTTGTGTCTGCGTCTGGCCCAGTGAGAGGGTTGAAAGGTGAGCCGCAAGATAAAACAGCAATTTCTACCTTCCTTACCAAGACACCTGTCTGACCTACCTCCCCTTGGCCACTCTTGGGATTACTGGGGTTGGCTTCAGTATTTTCAGATTTTTCACAAGGGGAGGAGAATACTTGAGTCTCATCCAGGAACTTAGGCAGTTCTCAGCACTGCCTGTTCCTCCTCCCTCAAATAACCAAGTCTGAAGGCCAAGAGAGAAAGCCGCTGGTGGACTGGTCACCTGTCTGACAGTGGGAGGAGGAGAGTGAGAGGTTTCTAGGTTAGGAATCCAGACTTAGACCCTCCCCTCCACCCCCAGATGGGTGGTGCACAGGCTCATCTCACAGCCCCTCCCCACCTCCACCCTAACATGGATACGCCCCCAACAACCAAAGAAAGATCTCCCATCGGCTGACTCCACAGATACACACATGTCCCCACAGACACACACACGCCCATGCAGAGGCACAGACATCCAGGCACATCTTTCCCTTTCTCTGTCTTTCCCTTGGTTTGAATTTCGTTTAGCCACATATGTTGTGTGTGCGTGAGGGCGGGTGGGGGAGGGGCAGACAGGGATGAGGGATGGCATGGTGCCAATATCTACCTATGGGGCTCGGGCCAGGGACGCCCCTTACAGCCTTCCTGGGAGGGGGCCTCACTGTCCCTTTGTGGCCAAGGGGACCCTCCTGGGGAGTGGGGGCAAGCACAGAGGTCCCCTCTCCCCAGCCCAGGGTCTGGTCCCTGACCCACCTTGGGGGCCTGCAGGGGAGGAAATGGACAGAGCGGGACCCTGAGGGAGGATAGAATTGGCTACCATGAGTCCCCAGTGTCCAGCCTTGCCACCCCATTGTTCCCATGTGGGGGACTCTATATCCAGGGGGGCAACTCCTCCCACCTTCCTCTCAATCCCTGCTTTCCCTGCGTTGGGCGGGGAGGGGAGGGCAGCAGAAATATTTATTTATTTCCTTTATTTATTTAATTTTTTTTTTTTTGGAGTAGAGAGTGACAGATGGCGGCGGGTCCCGGGGGAGCCGGCTCTCCCCCAGTGCAGACGCATGCCAATCACCGTCTCTCATGTGATAGCTGCTGCCCGTGACGTGCCAAGCCCATATGGCCTGGCATAGAGGCTGGTACCCCGCCTGGTAGAGATGCCACACTCGCTCCGCGGTTCGCATGGCGCTCTGAAGACGCCGGCGCCCGCCGCCTTGAGGAGCCGCTGCCCCCGCTCCCTGAAGATGGGGGAACAATGAAATAAGCGAGAAGATCCCGCTTCTCCCCCCTCTCTCTCTTGCCCCCTCCCCCCCTCCCCTCCCCTCTCCCCTTGACTCCTCTCCGAGGTAAGTTGTCCGAAAGGGAGCTAGATCTGACCCGCCGGTTGGGAGGGGGGGCGGCAGCTTCGGCCGAAAGGAGGGTCCTCAAATATCGCCTTCCTGGGATGATGCCCTCCTCATTGAGTGGGCATCGGAGGCGCCCCAGATTCTCTCTCCCTTTGGGGCTGCAGCCCAGGGGGCTGCAGAGGAGGTGTCTCTGCCTGCGATGGGCTCGGTGGGGGTGGGGGGAAGGCAGGATCACGGAGGGGGAGATGCGAAGAGGCCGAGACGGAGGACCCCTCCATGGTTGTCCCAAAAAGCCTGCGACCTTTCCCCACCACCAAAAAAAAGGGAAGCAAACAAACAAATTTGGATTTTTCCCCATCAATCCCCAAATACAACGAGATCTGAAGAGCCGTGTGGGAGGGAGGCAGCTTGAAGGGGGAAGGGGGTCCCTGACCGTAGGGGGGACGGACTGGGCTCGTTTCTCTCAGTCTCCTCCCCATGCCCTGCTGCTTCAGTCCTCACCGCCCAGAGCCGGCTCCGGGAGCTGGGGACGCATCGGCTAGAGGAGACGATCCTCCCGCCTCTGGAATTGGGGGTGCGGGGGTGGGGGCCAAGCAAGGGGCGGCGCGCAGCCAAGTTGCAAATTGGATTAGGGAGCGTGGGGGTGAGAGCCACGGGAGGGGTAAGGGAGCTGGGCCGAGGGGCCCGGGCCGCGAGAGCGCTGAGCGGGGCAGCTGTCCCCACCGGCGGCCGACCAGCCTGTCTCCACTACCAGGAGAGAACAGGCTTTCAGGGCGAGTGCGCCGCCTTCCCTGGCAAAGATATCTGGTCCCTAAAACCCCCACCCGGTCTCTGCCCTGACCCTGAGAAGAAGCAGGCGCGGGGAGCAGCCCCCGATTCAAGCGAGGGGCGGAGCCGGGGCCCAGAGCCTGGGAGAGGGCCTGGGCCGAGATCCCAGGCCGGCAGCCGGGTAGGGCTGGGCCGGCTCTGGGCGGGGCAGGCGGCGGAGGTGGGCATCCAGGGTAGCCTAGGCAGGAGACTCGGGGGTGGAGACGGGTTGTGGGGGACGTCGTGACCCCAGCGTGCCCCTCACTTTGTGCTGTCTGTCTCCCCTTCCCGCCCACGGGGCGCCCTCAGGCACCATGCTGACCCGCCTGTTCAGCGAGCCCGGCCTTCTCTCGGACGTGCCCAAGTTCGCCAGCTGGGGCGACGGCGAAGACGACGAGCCGAGGAGCGACAAGGGCGACGCGCCGCCACCGCCACCGCCTGCGCCCGGGCCGGGGGCTCCGGGGCCAGCCCGGGCGGCCAAGCCAGTTCCTCTCCGTGGAGAAGAGGGGCCGGAGGCCACGTTGGCCGAGGTCAAGGAGGAAGGCGAGCTGGGGGGCGAGGAGGAGGAGGAAGAGGAGGAGGAAGAAGGACTGGACGAGGCGGAGGGCGAGCGGCCCAAGAAGCGCGGACCCAAGAAGCGCAAGATGACCAAGGCGCGCTTGGAGCGCTCCAAGCTTCGGCGACAGAAGGCGAACGCGCGGGAGCGCAACCGCATGCACGACCTGAACGCAGCCCTGGACAACCTGCGCAAGGTGGTGCCCTGCTACTCCAAGACGCAGAAGTTGTCCAAGATCGAGACGCTACGCCTAGCCAAGAACTACATCTGGGCGCTCTCGGAGATCCTGCGCTCCGGCAAGCGGCCAGACCTAGTGTCCTACGTGCAGACTCTGTGCAAGGGTCTGTCGCAGCCCACCACCAATCTGGTGGCCGGCTGTCTGCAGCTCAACTCGCGCAACTTCCTCACGGAGCAAGGCGCCGACGGTGCCGGCCGCTTCCACGGCTCGGGCGGCCCGTTCGCCATGCACCCCTACCCGTATCCGTGCTCGCGCCTGGCGGGCGCACAGTGCCAGGCGGCCGGCGGCCTGGGCGGCGGCGCGGCGCACGCCCTGCGGACCCACGGCTACTGCGCCGCCTACGAGACGCTGTATGCTGCAGCAGGCGGTGGCGGCGCGAGCCCGGACTACAACAGCTCCGAGTACGAGGGCCCGCTCAGCCCCCCGCTCTGTCTCAATGGCAACTTCTCGCTCAAGCAGGACTCCTCGCCCGACCACGAGAAAAGCTACCACTACTCTATGCACTACTCGGCGCTGCCCGGCTCGCGGCCCACGGGCCACGGGCTAGTCTTCGGCTCGTCGGCTGTGCGCGGGGGCGTCCACTCGGAGAATCTCTTGTCTTACGATATGCACCTTCACCACGACCGGGGCCCCATGTATGAGGAGCTCAATGCGTTTTTTCATAACTGAGACTTCGCGCCGGCTCCCTTCTTTTTCTTTTGCCTTTGCCCGCCCCCCTGTCCCCAGCCCCCAGAGCGCAGGGACACCCCCACCGACCCCAGCGCCGGGCGCGGGGAGCGGGCCACCGGTCCTGCCGCTCTCCTGGGGCAGCGCAGTCCTGTTACCTGTGGGTGGCCCGTCCCAGGGGCCTCGCTTCCCCCAGGGGACTCGCCTTCTCTCTCCCCAAGGGGTTCCCTCCTCCTCTCTCCCAAGGAGTGCTTCTCCAGGGACCAGTCTCCGGGCGCTCCCTGGAGACACCCCCTCCCCCATTCCCAATATCTTCGCTGAGGTTTCCTCCTCCCTGCAGGCCCAAGGCGTTGGTAAGGGGGCAGCTGAGCGATGGAACGCGTTTTACCCTCTCATTATTATTTTAAAAACAGACACCCAGCTGCCGAGGCAAAAAGGAGCCAGGCGCTCCCTCTTTCTTGAAGAGGGTAGAAGTCAGGGCGCCGGAGCCCGGGCCTGGAACGCCCTCACCCCCAACCTCCAGTCTCCGCGTTTTGCGATTTTAATTTTGGCGGGAGGGGAAGCGGATTGAGAGGAGAGAGAGGCCAAGAAAATTTGTAACTAGAATCTGTTTTTCCCTTTTCCTTTTTTTAAACAAACAAACATACAAAAGAAAAAAAAAAAAAAAAAAAAAAGCTAAGACGCGACGGAAGCCGAACGCAGAGTCCGGATCGGAGAGAAAACGCAGTAAGGACTTTTAGAAGCAATAAAAGGCAAAAAAAACAAAAAACAAACAAAAAAAACAAACAAAAAAACCACTACTACCAATAATCAAAGACACAAATATCTATGCAAGGAGGCTCCACTGAGCCTCGCGGCCCGGCCCGGCCCCGGGATGCCCCGCCCGGCCCGCGGGCCGCCCCGCCCGAGCGCGGATCTGTGCACTTTGGTGAAGTGGGGGCCCGCGCCGCCCCCTCCCCCTCCCCAGGTTCTTACAATCAGTGACTCGGAGATTTGGGGCCCCAGTGCCACTGCCCTCCCCCGCCCCGTCCCCGTTGTGCGTCATGCTGTTTTTTAAAAACCTGTTTCCAAATTTGTATGGAATGGCAAACTGTTGGGGGGTCGGTTTGGGGAGGGAGGGTTTGCATGAAAGACACACGCACACCACACCGCACGCACAAACAGGCCCGGCGACGACGTCCGGGGGGGCAGAAGGAGGTGAGCTCGCCGGCTCCTCCTCCCCGCGGGCACTTCTGTCCCCTCCTGGGGTGAGGGGTGGGGATGGAGACCTGGGGGCAGCCCCACCCCTGCCCGGACTGTGCCTCGGTGGGTGCCAGGCGCAGGGCGATTTCCGGTGTCTGGAGAGAGTATTTTTTGGTCCAAGGAGTCCTCCTGGCTTTAGCTGGTGGGTGGGCGGGGAGAGGTCTGAGGGCTCCTGCTGGAGGTTCCCCCAAAAAGGGGCAAAAGGAGACCTTCTCCCCACCGGAGGCAGGGGATCAGGCATCCAAATACACGATGCAAAAATGCAAACCCACAGGCGACACACCCACACACTCACCCACACACACGCAATTTTACCTTCCTCTTGTAGCGAAGATGAAACTCCCGTCGGACACCCGAAGTGCATTGCGTGTTTCTGTTCAGTTTAATGACGATTAATAAATATTTATGTAAATGAGATGCAAAGCCGGACCAGTTTCTCACGGTGGCCTCATTTCATTGAGCGGGGAGAGAAGATTTGAGCTGGGGCTGGGGTCATGAAGGCAGAGTGTCAAGTGACTGTGCAGAGGCCAAAGAGAGGGACCCTGGACATTCTTGGGTAGGATTCCCGCCCTAACCACCCCCCCATACACCCACTGGGCTATACTAGCTACCCCTCCCGGACCCAACCCAGGCTCGCACCTTCCCAGCACTAAAGCACTGACATCCTTACACTTCTTCACTCCCGGACATGCACAGGCACCTCCCTTGAAAACAAAATATCTTTTCATCACCGAAAAATGATCAAGTTGGAAACAGCCGGTCATTTTACAACTCTCTGCCCACTGTTGCAAAAAGCAAGTGGGCAGAGACAAAGAGACAACCATTGAACCAGACAGGGGTATTTTTAAACAAACAAAAAAAATTATAAGGTCATGAAGATGAAATATTAATGCGGGAGGCCCCTTTTTCATCTTAAAGTTGTGTTTGGGTGGACTCAGGGGAATCAGCCATTTTGGTCTCAGGAATGTTGACATTTTTAGGGGTGTCAACAAGGTTGGAGGAACACCCCCAGAGGTCTATGAGGTGGCTGAGTCTGAGTGCCCACCCAGTAGAGAGGAACCTAACCATGTTCTCCCCTGGGACAGGGCAGCAGGTGCCCACCCCATCCAAATCTGGGCTGATTTCTTCCTGCCTGGTACAGTTCTGAACAGAGGGAACCCTAAGGGCTTAGAAGGGAGGAAAGGCACTGGATGAGTATCTCCTGCTCAGATAACGCGGCCTCACAATTCTTTTTTCTCTGAACCTCAGAGGCAGGGGCAGCTCTTAACTGACTTCCCTGAAAGAGCCCCTCCTACTCCCCCTGTTCAGCGCTCAGTGCACGCTGTAGTCCTAGAATATTTGAAGAAGGTTCTGAGCCCCAAAGACTCCAATCCTAAAGCCTGAACACATTTAGGAGTCCCCTAAGGAGGCTGTTTCTGATGCTGCTCATTTAAATTATTTCTCCAAACACTGTGGCTCGTTTTAGGGCTGAAATGGAGCTTGTAGTGTTGGGGTTGAGGATTAAGGTCAAGCATGCAAAGGCTTTTAAAGATTGGGTCCAAGAACCCAAAATAATATCTCCCTGACAAGCAGGAAAGGGAAAGGTTGTTGAAGAAGGAAGTCCTACATGTCAAAGGGTGGATCCAATTATACTCTGAGCTTGAGCTCATTGCATCCCCTAAATGTCTGTCCTCAAACCCTTTCTGTCCCCCAGTAGAAAGGATACCCTCCCCGTGGTCAGGAAGGCAGTCAGCAGAGGCGCCAAGGCCAGGAGCTGTTTACTCTGGGGTCCGGCTGCAGAGGGAGGTCTATGTGCCTGACCCAGGGGAACATGGAGCAGGGGGCCCTTTCCAATGCCGCGCCGGAATTCTCCAGCAGTTTTCAGAACATTTTTACCAGCATTCTTTCAAAACTTCACTGCCTTCTCTGGAATTCTCCCGACATCGCCTCTCTAGAGTGAGATCACAGACTGGGGCCTTCATCCCCCGTATGTGTCCCTGTCTTCAGCATCTTATAAACCTCTGAATCACTCTTATTCATGGAAGAAAGGAGTTGGCCCATCTTCCTTCCCCCTCACTTATTGCAGGGAGTGTGGAGCAAGGCACATATCCCAGATCCTAACCTGCAAAAGTCTGATCTGCACTCATGGCATAGGGCAAGGCCTGGCGGGGCAATTGCAGAGAAAAGGAACTTGGCACTTATCCCAAGGCCTGATTCTTATCCTGCCCTGGGAACAAGGTTAATTGGGCTTCTCCCCTACTCAGCCAGTTTCCTAGAACCTGCTCAGAAGTCCAGAGCTGGGCGGGATTGGGGCCTGAAGCAAAGGACCCCTCCATGTGGCTCCCCTGGCCAGACCACAGACTTCTTTCTATGCATTGTTCTTCAGCTACCCTACATGGCTCACTTCTGTTTTGAAGCAGGATTCTAGCCCTTTTAGAAAGATGCTGACGACTCTTGGGCCTGTGTGACTGTGATCACATTGGGTGGGGGTGCACGGGTCCCTTTTGGGACAGAAATCCCCCTGAGTGACTCCGCTTCTAGTGAATCCCGGCATCCACACCAGTCTCCACTTTCCCGTTTCCTGACCCTTCCCCCCACATTCCCTGCACTCTGGCTGGCTCTCGCCTCTCATCACCCTCCTCCCCAGTGCTCAACTTCCCTGGCGAGATGGTGTGATGAGCAGGAGAAGAAGATGTGCGCGGACATGCGGCCCCAAACGTCCCCTTGCAGGTCTCTTTCTCTTGCTTGCTCTCCCGCCTGTGCACACACACCCAGATATGCTCCAAGAACAGAAGCAGGGGAGGGTCCAACGTAGTGCCCGGCCTGGGGAGAAGGCACAGATAGGATGCCCTTCTTGCCCTAGCCTCAGCGTCAGGATCTCCAAGCGCCCACCAGCCAGCTCAGTTCAACCCCTGGGCCGCGGAACTCGACGACTGGATCCAAGTTCAATCAGGAGGACTTCTTCCTCTTGATTTTCCAGCCCCCATTCTAAGTCCAGCATTTGGAAGGTGACAGAGAAAAAGAGGTATCTCCGAGTCCAGGCCATTTGCCCATCTGGCAAGAAAGGGAAGGAAAGTAGTTACTCCCTGTCCCTTCACTGTTAAGCTCCATTCCTGTCCCTTCACCGTTGAGCTCCGTTCTAACCATGACTCAGACAGTGAGCCATGGACTCCCAGTAAACCCCCAGCCCTGATTTTGTGACTCAGGGAAACAGCCCGATAAATCACTGGGGGACACCGACCCCCATGAGGGTCAGTGGCAGGAAAACCCTGACACTCTGGAGGCTCCATGGGGCTGTGACTGCTTCTCTTTTTCCCTTTCATGGGAAAGTCCACAAGCTGATGGACACAAGAATTTCTGGGCAGAGGTCAGAGATTTCGTTCTGTCTTGGGCATCCTTGCTTCCTCCTCTTCCCCAGAATCATTGACAGGAATTCACCTGCTCTGAGGGGAGCCATTGATTTGAGGGAGATTGGGACTAAGGTATGGTTCTAGATTCTGCAGTTTAGTCCTTAAGGAAGCTGGGGAGAAAGAGAAGGCAGAAACCAGGACTGAGCAGCTTTAGCCTGACCTATGCTCCCAACCCCTCCACGGCAAGAGAGGGGCAGCGCAGGACTCCGCATCTGACCTGCTCCAGTGTGCTCAAAGGAGGATGCTGCTTTTTGCGAAAAGTGGGAGGGGCAGATGGGCCTCTGCTGTCAGAACAGGCTTCCCAACTCACAGCCCAAGACACTGTCATTTTTCCATCCTTCAGGGCTGGGATACCCAGGCGCTGGCCACGGGGCCAGAGCAGAAATGACACCTGAACTGTGAGAAACCTTAAAACCCTGCCCCGGTTCTGAATTCTGAAGCAGCTTCTGCCTTTCTGTCCTGCAGCTTTAAAAATTCTCGACAAAGTTTCCCTAGGTGAGAAGTGGTAAGAAAGGGCGCAGCTGCTTTGGGAGGGCTGTTCTGCTCTGGAAACTTTCTCCATCCTAAAGCACTGGGACAGGGGCGCCAGCCCTGGGAGTGTGGACGCGAGAAGAAGGCCAAGACCAGGGCTGGGTTCACAGGAAGGAGGGCAACGGATTTCAGGAAGGAGATGCGAGGAGCGGAGTCAGCTTAGTTCCCTAGTGCAGGGAAGGGAAGCTGGGGCGCTCCGAGGGGAGGAGAAGAGGGAACCTCTAGGCGCTGGCCGTGCCCAGGGAGCTGGGATACAGCGTTGGGTGGAGACGCTGCCCAGGTGTGAGCCAGGGTATGGCTCTAGCGCAGCCAACTCTCCTGCCCGCTCCAGCGCGGGAGCGCAGCGCGGTCTCCCCGGGCTGATGGGGGGCTGCGGAGTTCCATACCAGAGTGTGTGTCTGGTGTTTGGGTATTTAAACCTCTCTCTCAGGCTCTCTCCGTATCTGTCTGCGTCTCATTCCTCTTTTTGGAATTAATTGAATTAGGAACGGGTCTTTCCGGGTCTCTTCCGCCTCCCGCCTGAGGCTGCGCTGGCCAGGAGGCCAAGGCTGCGAGGTCAGGTCCCGCAGGAGCCGCGGGAACTCCCGAACCCCTTTGGGAACCTGCATGCCAGTTCCTACCCTTAGCCAAGTCTTCACCAAGGGCACAGCTGGGCGGGGTCTGGGCAGTTCGCCCGGTTTGGGACATCTGTTCTCGCCAGAGTCGCATTAAAAGCGAGGGGTGGGGGTGGGGGGCTCAGAACAAACCCCTCAAGCCTGAGTGGGTGCCCCTTTTCTTGACCGCAGGCGGAGGCAGGAGGGGACAACGGACTCACATAGTTTTTTTCTTCTCCCTTGGGAACAGCGCGAGAATTGGAGTGGGGTCACTGGGGCTTTCTCTCTTCCCTTCATCTCTCCCACTTCCCAATCAGATGCCACATCCAGCCTCAGTCTTGGAGGGCAGCAGGGTACCCCTGCCCCCAGGAGCCGCAGGGGAGCCCCTGGAGGCGCCCGCGCCGGAAATACCGCGGAGGCTGCCGGCCAGCCGGGCGCAGAACGGATCCCGCTTGCAGCGAACTCGCGCTCGGCTAGGCTCCCAGGCCGAGGCTGGGGCGCTGCGCAGGGGGAGGGTTAAAAACAACTCAATTAAAATATCAAAAACATTTGGGTTTATATGGAGTGGAGGGCGGTGCTTTAAAAAATATATCAGAAGAACCACAAAGAGCCAAGCAAAACCAAACCAAAATCCTAAACTACTGATAATCTTGTAGAAAAAGACAGAAAAATCCCGCAGTCACTTCTCCTCTGGTACCAACACGGAAAATCTCCCGCCTGGCCTACCCCAGCCCCCGGATGCCCCTTCACCACCCCAGAGCCCTGGCGCTGAGCCCAGGTCGCCCCCTGCCCACACTTCGCTCGCGCGTTGGTGCCAGTCTGTGCCACTCAGCCGGTGCCCGGTGCCCGGTGCCAGGCGCGGGGGGAAGGCGGGGAGGAGCCGAGGCTCCAGCTTAAATTCCATGGCATCTGTTCATTATTATACAGTGAGGATTTTTATATGGACAGCTAAATTAAAGACAGATTTTTGCCAGAATTGCAGATCCCATAAAAATGATGACACAGGATGGGGGCTTTTTCTTTTAAAAAAAGAAAGTAAGAAAGATTAAAAAACACAACCCCACAAACCACAGCCCAAACTTCTCTGTGCCCCTCTCCTCTGTCGTGACCAGTTTCTTTGCCCCCTTTTGCCCCCCTTTTCTTCCTTCACTAGCTCGGGACGCCCAGGGAGAACCAAACCCCAGGGCTCTTCATGCCCAGCCGGCTCACAGATGCCCAGTGACCAACCAGCTCGCTCCCGCAGCCGCTGGCAGGGGCAAAGGCAGGACAGCCAGGTCAGGCATGGAGGGCCAGGATAGGACAGGAGCGGGAATGGGGTCCGCTCTGGAAGGCAACGTCAGAAAGGGACAGTAGCCAGGGGGGCCTTGACCTTTCTGTGTTCCTAAATCAAAGTGCAGGCTGCACTGTTGGCTAGTGGCCAAGGTTCTGGAGGCAGCCAGTGAGGACCAGGCACGTAGGGCAAACCGTTCAGGGGCACCGGACAGCACCCACTTCCCGCTCATCCACGAAGAGGGCAATATAAGAACTGGGCACTCAGCACGATTTGCAATTCGTGGGAATTCTGGAATTTTGAATTTCAGAGGTTCTAGAATGCTGGAACTTGCACCTTGGTGGTGTTCTAGAACTCTCAGGGATGCTGGATTTCTAGAACTACAAAAGGGTCCCGCATGAAGGGACAGACCTCGCTGACTTCAGAGGTTCTGTCTGCCACCATTTAACTTAGAAGCTACGTAATGATGTTGTGGGGCTCTCGAGGCCACTGAAAAAGTCTGAACAGGCAGCACAAGGAGGAGAGGAAGGGTGGGGCATTCACCGGGGCACTGGGAGTGTCCCCCAAATTAATGGGAGCGTTTCTTATTTTTCTTTCTTTTTTAAAAAATGTTTTCAGGGAAGAAAAATATCTGTAGAGTTCTGCGTCTTCCAGAAAATCGCTCTAGCTGTGTCTGTGTCTGTCTGTGACTCTGTCTGTGTAGCTGTCTGCTTGTCTCTCTCGGATTCGGAGCTGACAGAATTCATATCAGAAGAGTGAACGCAGGGACATCTGTGTGCGGAATGACTGTGCTACTCGAACCTGCCAATCGCTCCTGGCACGAGCTGGGTAACAAATGCCTGTTACCTCGGAATGCTGGCGGGTGGGGGGAGGGTGGGGGAGGGCTCCTGGCACCACCCCGACTGTGAAGCCTTGCCAAGGCCCCCTCCTGCCCGCTGTGGGTCCCGCCCCCTTCCCTGAGTTGGGGGTCCACGGAATTGGATTATTCATTAATTAGCAGTGATTAGAAAATTTGGGTGTCTCACAGCCAGGGCCAACCCTGTCTCCTTCACCTCCCTAATCTCAATCCCTACTCTCTCCCGTCCTCCCCCCCACGTTTTCCGGATTAACTCGGGGTTTCTACTGAGGGCAGGCAGCCAGTTGATGGTGATGGGGGGCGGCTCAGGAATGCATGAAAAGGGGTCTCTAGAGGAAATAATTCCACCAAAGTTGCCAGGAGGAGTTTCTGTCGTGAAGTGTGAGGGTCTGTGTAGAGGATCTTCGTAGACTTGGTGGCTGGGATGGACTGTAGGGTGGGACAGAGGCCGTGAAGGACATAGACAGTGGAGAGATGGGAGTGAGGGGATGCGGGAGAAGGGAAGGAAGGAGAGAAGGAAAGAGGCCCGCACAGCGCCGAACGGTTTCCTCCGCGCTGGGAGCCGCCACTGCCACGCCGCGGGCCTCCCGGGCCTCCTGGCCCAAGCCTGCAGCCGAGCTCCCGGATCTATCACCCGGTTTTGCTATTGGGAGCTGGGGGAGGAGAAGGGCGCCACGCCACAGCCGGTGCCAGCTGGGGGTGGGGGGAGTTATTGCGAGGAGGGGCGGAGAGCACATCTAAAATTCCAAGACATCTGTTCACCCAGGGAGGAGACACCGCGCGCAAGAAGGCTGGGCGCCCCCGCCCCATCCGCTCTGCAACTGATTGCGCCAGGCCGGGACCTCCACACCCCAGGCCACCTAAGCGGCCAGTGCGGGGAGGAGGAGAGGAGGGCGTCAGCCTCGGGATCTGGCAGGGGCAGGGGGTGGGGGTGCGGGAGCTGCCGCCCCACTGATGAATTCTTAGAAGGGGAGAATCGTGGCTCTGGGGAGGGCTGTGTAGGGAAGACGTCCTGAAAAGGAGGATGTGGACGGACGTTGGCTGAAATAGATCCCCCTCGCCAGCTCCCTCATCTCCTGTTTCCCCACCCCCTCCCACCAGAGCACCCACAGACACCCCCACATACACACATATACACAGAATCCAGTCAGGACACACTTGGATAGAAATCTCCCATTCCTGTGAACGCACGCAAGTCTGCATAACTGGCCCCTTTCCCACTCAATCACTTATTCATCCAAGCAACTTTATTGGGTGCCCTGTTTGTGCCAGGCCGGGGCTGGGTATCAGGAAACACCTCCCTGCCCCTCAAGGCCTGGTGAACACATTCAGATACCCAAGTGCATAGGCACACACATTGCCCTCACACTCACCCTGACTCTTTGTTCTTAGGGAGGGGTGGGAGCTGGAGGGAAGGAGTTCCAGTAGCAATACCCTCTCCCTCCTCTGTAAGCAGCTTCCCCAGGGAAATCCAGCACAGGGTCTGGGGGTCCCAGCAGGGAGTCCTGGACCCACTGCCAGCCACTTGCCACTTTCTTACCTAGTCTCTATTGGCAGGAGCCCCTGCCCCAGGTTTTGCTTGAAAAAGCTCCAGCCTCACTTCGCACCAAACCTCAATGACCACCCCTCTCTCTTCGGTGCCCTGGCCTGGCACCTGCCCCTCCACCAGTGTTGCCCTAGCTGGGCCGACAGAGGCCGGGCCTCTCAGCTGGGAAATGTCCATGTGGTTGCTACTTAAAAACTGATTTATGAGGCCGTGGCGGCTGTGGAGGTTTGGCCTGCGGTCCTGGTAGTAATCAAGGGCATATGCCCATCTCGCCTGGCACTGCCCAGCTTGTGAGCCCAGCCCTGGCCTCTGCTCTTCTGCTGGGAAGAGAGAGGCATTAAAAGCACCAAGTCTCCTTTCTCTGCAAGCCACCTCTCTCCTCCTCCACTATATTTCCTTTCCTCCTCCTCCTCTTCTTCCCTTTCCTCTCTCCCTCCTCCATCCCTCCTCCTTCTCTCCCTCCCTCTCTCTTCCTTCTCTCCCAAGTGGCACGGACCAGCCTGTGTGCCGGGCTGGCGCTCACAGCTGCAGCCCATCTGCTATGATTGAATGGTGACAGTGATGAGACAGGAGCTGGGGAGAATAGGGGGACATGGGGACTGCCCTGCCACCCCTCGCCCCTCCTGTGCCAGCCCCCACATGCTTCTTTGACCACCAGCAGGAGACCATCCATTCTGCTGGTTCAGGGTGGGGGAATCCCACTCTAAGTAGTGAGGGAATTCCTTTCCTTCCAACTAGATTCCTGAGAATAAAAAAAAGGGACAAGAAAGGAGCAGAGGGTGAGTTGAAGAAAGTGAACGAAGAGAAGGAATTGGGGTTGAAAGAGGAGTCTGGAGGAAATGACCCAAACCACACAGGCTTGGGCGGGGCCCGGACAGGATCACTTCGTGGGGCAGATGGCTGAGGCTCCAGGCTGGATGGGGAGGCACTGATGTAGGTCCAGGGTCCAATTTCTTCAGGAATCCAGGAAAACCATCCGTGACAGGCTTTGGTGGGAAAACTCAGTGACCTGCACCCTAGACTTTTCTTATCATGGGGTTTTCGCTTTGTACTCCAGAAAACCTCTTGGCTGCCTCTCTTAAGGAGTAAATTTGAATATCTGGGAAATCACAGTCCTCCATGTGAGTAAAGGGAGACCTAAAAGTGTTGAACCTAAGGGCATAGCAAGAAGGTCTAGGTAAGCACGAAGAATTCCCCAACTGGGCTGGGTGCGGTGGCTCACGCCTGTAATCCCAGCACTTTGGGAGGCTGAGGCGGGCAGATCACCTGAGCTCAGGAGCTCAAGGCCAGCCTGACCAACATGGAGAAACCCATCTCTATAAAAATACAAAATTAGCTGGGCGTGGTGGTGCAAACCCTGTCTCTACTAAAAATACAAAAAATTGGGCGTGGTGACGGGCGCCTGTAGTCCCAGCTACTCAGGAGACTGAGGCAGGAGATCGAGCGACTGCACTCCAGCCTGGGCAACAGAGCGAGACTCCGTCTCAAATAATAATAATGATAATAACTCCCCGAGTGATCCAGTGCAAAACCAAGATGTAACAACAACAATATGGAAGCTAACATACACTTGGAGCTTGTGATATGTTAGTAATTGACTCAGCATTATGCAAGAGTTGATAATCCTCTCAATAACCCTATGAGTTTGGGACTCTCACTATAACTATACCACAGATAAAGACACTGAGGTAGATGTGCCCAGCTGGTAGCCTGGGCCTTCTTCCTCTTTTTGTTTCTTTTTCTTTGAGACAGGATCTTGTTGTGTCACCCAGGCTAGAGTGCAATGGTGAGATCTTGGCTCACTGCAACCTCCACCTCCCAGGCTCAAGCCATCATCCCACCTCAGCCTCTCAAGTAGCTGGAACTATAGGTATGCACTACCACACCCAGATAATTTTTTGTATTTTTGTAGAGATGGAGTCGCATCATGTTACCCAGGCTGGTCTCACACTCCTAGAGTCAAGTGATCCACCCGCCTCAGCCTCCCAAAGTGCTAGGATTACAGACATGAGCCACCATACCCAACTGAGTCTAGGCCTTTTTCTCAAATTGTAGGGAAAAAAAGAGAATAACAGAACATCCAGAACTTTCTAGAAGAAGATCCAATATCCTTTTCTTCCCACTTACTCCTCTCCCTCTGCTCTCTTCTTCCTTTTCCTCTTTCTGTTCCTCATCCTCAATCAACCCAGTACCCACTCTCCAGGGCCCACCCAAGCATGTGACATCTGTCTCCTGCCACTGCTTACACATGAATAGGTGGAAACACCCCAGGAGACACCCACTGTCCTCACCCCACCCATCAGGAAACCACACATGCACTTGACTGCATCTGACCTCACCTTCCTCGCCAGAGCAGCTGCTCCTCACATCGGTAGTCCTGGCCCACAGGGTCTTTTTGCCTGAAGCTCTGGGTGAAGAATGACATTGTGAACAGCTGCAGGACTAAGCTGGAATTCCAGTCTTATCTGGGCCCCTGGGACACTTGAGGGGAGCAATTTACTCCAACTGGCACATTTTCCCTGCCCCTTCCCTGGACACAGGATTCTGTCTGGTTCACTCAAGCCCTGTCTTACTCTTGCCATCTGCATCTCCACCCTCTTCCTTCCTCTTTCCTTCCTTCTTTCATCCTCTCATCCACCACACACTTTCTTTCTCCTTCTCTTTTCTCTTTTTTCTCTCTCCCATCTTCCCTTATCCCTTCCCACCTAGTTATATGATAATCCCTTCAGTCCTTGAAGATATCTCCCCACCAGAAGAGTGAGCATTCCTCATGTTACATAAATTCCACAACTAAGGGGCTGCTGGTGGGACAGCCATCTCTATTAGGCAATCTCTCTGGAGGGAAGTTTCTTTCTTTTTTTTTTTTTAATCTCAGAAGACAGCAAAAGGAACCCATAATCCAATCTGATGGATAAGCATTAAGCAGTCACTAAATCCCTGCAATCCCCAGAACAAATCCAGATCAACAGTGTTGTCCACTTGCCCAACACAAATTGAGATAAGTAATCAGGTAGGGAGCTATCTGCAGGTCCACTATAGGGCTTTCCCAGGTCTGTCTCCTTTCCCTACCATTTTCAGGTCATCTAGGACAAGGTGGCATATGGAAGGAATGACTGGAGGTCACAGGAGACACACATCCAGCGGGGAGGGATGGGGGCTGAGATCATCTTCCATCTTCTTCTTCCTCTCCTAGTCCCAGGGTTCAGATAGTCCTTGGTTATCCTAGAATCCTTTACATTCTCTCTCCCCTCTCTTCTTTCTCCTCCATTGCTTCTTTTTTGTCCACCACCCATTCCCAGGTCTTTTTCTCCTCTTTCCTGTTAGTGCTTCCATAGGGAGAATGTTCAAACATTCTTGTTTCAGCACCACGGACAGAGACACCAGGTGGGTTTGCCTAAATGTCCTAGGCGGGTCAGGTTCTGTCTGGATCCGTGCAAGTGGAGACTGCCTATGAATTTATCTGGCGGGTGTGAGCGTGTGTGTGTGTACCCGAGCCTGTGTGAACGCCTGCGTCTGTGCCCCGGAGGGGCACACGCCTGTGGGCGTCTCTGGGTGCATCTGTGTGTTTGTATCTGTCTGTGCTGTGTCCCTGCCTGCTCCCCAAGTCCCTGGCTGGGAAAGGGGATGGGATGGGGACGCTCCGTTCTGGAGGTGGGAGAGGCAGCGGGTGGCTTGGTATCCCAGCCGGTCCTGGGGGCGTCATCCTTGCCCAGACGCGCGCCAGGCACCATGTGGCATGTGTGCCAGCCGGCACAGGCTGAGGGCATTCTGCCCAGCTTGGGGAAAAGCAGGGGGAGGCAGCGAGCTGGAGACGGGCAGGAAGAGGTGGAGAGCTGAGCTCAGAACTCAACTCTGGGGCCAGCCCCTTTTTCCATCCTGTGGGAACTCCACCCACCAGCACATGCTTGAGGAAATTTACAAGTTACCTGCCTTTCTGAGGCCCCAGACAACCGGATAATCATCCCTTCACACACACATATCCTGAGGGAAATGCACAGAATCCAGGCTGTTCTGACTTGCATGTATGTGTGCAAATCACCTGGTCCTTTGCACACCAATTATTACACAAATGCACACACACATATACAGAAGTGTAAATGCACCTGCACAAACACCAAAGCCATCCTCAGAGGATGAATACAAGAATCAGCCTTTTGTATCACAGAGCAGGATCCTGCACTACATAGATGGGAACCTCCCTCCTCTGACACGAGGCAATTGCTCTAAGGGACTGGTAGGTCTTGTGAGATCTGTGCCCTCCCCAACAAATGGACACATTTCCCCAGCAAAATGCAGGCCCTGGAGTTGTCATCGGGGTGCCTGCCCTCTGCAACCAAGGAAGTCTGGAAAGATAATGCTGCCTCTGTGCTCCATTTGCAAGAATAAATGAGAAGGAAGGGAAAGGCATCACAATGCCTCTGCCCTTCCTCCACCCATGCAGCCAAAGTCCTCATCCCCCAAGAGAGTCTGGTGTACTGGAGACAAGCCCAGGTTTCTCATCCCATTCCTAACTGGCTATTTGACCCTGGGTAGGTTATTTCCCAATAAGATTTTAAAATGACAATTAATGTAAAGCATTTAGTTCAAGTGAGTTGTCATTAAGTGGTCACTATTATTTATTACTACTACTATTATTATTATATTATTAATACTGTGGAAAGAGTGGTTGGCAAGATTGAATGAAATAATGTAGCCAATGCTTCTAGCATAGTATCTGACCCACAGTGGGTACTCAATGAATATGAGTATAGTATGAATTTCGTGGTAGAATTTCAGGAACTTAGGCAGTTAAAGGGAACTGAGAATGACAGAATTATCTCTCCAAAATTCCCTCTCCAAACTAGAGAGATGCATTTCCAAGAATAGCAGGAAGAATGGAAGTTAGACATGTAAAAAAAGCTAAAGGACAGGCTGGGCACGGTGGCTTGAGCCTATAATCCCAGCACTTTGGGAGGCCGAGGTGGGCTGATCATCTGAGGTCAGGAGTTTGAGATCAACCTGGCCAACGTGGTGAAACCCTGCCTCTACTGAAAATACAAAAACTAGGCCGGGCGCGGTGGCTCAAGCCTGTAATCCCAGCACTTTGGGAGGCCGAGACGGGCGGATCAGGAGGTCAGGAGATCGAGACCATCCTGGCTAACACGATGAAACCCCGTCTCTACTAAAAATACAAAAAACTAGCCGGGCGAAGTGGCGGGCGCCTGTAGTCCCAGCTACTCGGCAGGCTGAGGCAGGAGAATGGTGTAAACCCGGGAGGCGGAGCTTGCAGTGAGCTGAGATCCGGCCACTGCACTCCAGCCTGGGAGACAAAGCCAGACTCCGTCTCAAAAAAAAAAAAAAAAAAAAAAAAAAAAAGAAAATACAAAAACTAGCTGGGTGTGCAGCCTGTAATCCCATCTACTTGGGAAGCTGAGACATGAGAATCACTTGAACCCGGGAGGTGGAGGTTGCAGTGTGCCGAGATCACATCACTGCACTCCAGCCTGGGTGATACAGTGAGACCCTGTGACAAAAAAAAAAAAAAAAAGAAAAGAAAAGAAAAAGAAAAAGGTGAGCCGAGATCATGCCACTGCACTCCAGCCTGGGGGACAGAGCAAGACTCCATCTCAAAATAAATAAATAAATAAATAAATAAAAGCCGGGAAGCATCAAAGTAGGGTGGTAAGAGGAGACTCCCTTGGTGTGGGCCTCCATCCCTCAGGGCCAGGGAAACCTCACATGAACTCTTTATTGTTTTTAGTTCTGGGGTACATGTGCAGGATGTGCAGGTTTGTTACATAGGTAAACGTGTGCCATAGTGGTTTACTGCACCTATCAACCCATCACCTAGATATTAAGCCCAGAATGCACTAATCATGCTTCCTAATACTCTCCCTCCCCCACCCCACCCTCTGACAGGCCCCAGTGTGTGTTGTTCACCTCCATGTGATCCCAGCATTCAGCTACCACTTATAAATGAGAGCATGCAGTGTTTGGTTTTCTGTTACTGCTTTAGTTTGTGGCAGATAATGGCTTCTAGCTTCACACATGTTCCTGCAAAGCACATGATCTCATTCTTTTTATGGCTGCATAGTATTCCGTGGTGTATATGTACCACACTTTCTTTATCCAGTCTATCATTGATGGGCATTTGGATTTTCTTTGTTGTTGTTGTTGCTGTTGTTTTTGAGACAGAGTCTCACTCTGTCACCCAGGCTGGGGTGCAGTGGTGCAATAATGGCTCACTGCAACCTCGACCTCCCGGGCTCAAGTGACCCTCCCACCTCAGACTCCCAAGTAGCTGGGACCACAGGCGTGGGCCACCGTGCCTCGTTAATTTTTTTTTCTTTTTTTGAGATGAGGTCTTACTGTGTTGCCTAGGTTGGCCAAGTCTGAATTCTTTATCCACATGTCTTTCCATCTGCTTCTCCTCTTGGCTCCACCACTGCAATGAATGGCAGCACCCAGTTCAAGAGAGAAACCTGAGAGTCACCTTTAAGCTCACCTTGTCCCTCACTCTCCACATAGACTCTCACTAGGAATCACTGCTTCTTGCTCCAAAGTGCATCCCAAATCCAGGCTCTTCTCTCCTTCCTCAGTGTTTTTCCCCCTGAGCCAGGTCACATCAACTCTTCCCTGGGTCTCTACGTGTCTGCTTCAGTCTCTTACCTTGCCCCTCTCTGATCCATTCTCTCATAGCAGCTGGGGTAATCTTTTTTTTTTTTTTTTTTTAAGCCAGAGTCTCACTCCGTCAACCAGGCTGGAGTGCAGTGGTACAATCTCAGCTCACTGCAACCTCCACTTCCCAAGTTCAAGCGATTCTCCTGTCTCAGCCTCCCAAGTAGTGGGAACTACAGGCGCCCGCCACCACACTTGGCTAATTTTTGTATTTTTTTTAGTAGAGATGGGGTTTCACCATGTTGGCCAGGCTGGTCTGGAACTCCTGATCTTGTGATCCTCCCACCTAGGCCTCCCAAAGTGCTAGGATTATGGGCGTGAGCCACCGCACCTGGCCTGAGGCAATCTTTTTTTTTTTTTTTTTTTTTTTTTGAGATGGAGTCTCGCTCTGTTGCCCAGGCTGGAGTGCAGTGGCCAGATCTCAGCTCACAGCAACCTCCGCCTCCCGGGTTCACGCCATTCTCCTACCTCAGCCTCCTGAGTAATTGGGACTACAGGCGCCCGCCACCTAGCCTGGTTAGTTTTTTGTATTTTTTAGTAGAGACGGGGTTTCACCATGTTAGCCAGGATGGTCTCGATCTCCTGACCTCGTGATCCACCCGTCTCGGCCTCCCAAAGTGCTGGGATTACAGGCTTGAGCCACCGCGCCCGGCCAAAAGCCAGGGTCTTACAACCTAAATTCTAAGGGCAATCTCAGCACTGCCCTTGAAGGCCCATGCCCTCAGGCCATCCCTTCCTCCTTTCCAGAACTCCAGTTCTTCAACTATTCTAGTTTACGTTCTTGTATATCCCACATTTGATTCATCAGGGAATTTGTCTGCTCTGCCTTCAAAATAAATCCAGAATCAGCTCATTTCTCCCTCCACTGCTCCCCACTGCCTTCCCTCTCTCCTGGATGACCACAGTTTCTGCCCTTGGTCCGCTCCTGTAGACTATTCTCAGTGCAACAGTCAGAGTGATTTTTTAAAAAAACAGAACAGCTGGCCGGGCGCGGTGGCTCAAGCCTGTAATCCCAGCACTTTGGGAGGCCGAGACGGGCGGATCACGAGGTCAGGAGATCGAGACCATCCTGGCTAACACGGTGAAACCCCGTCTCTACTAAAAAATACAAAAAAACTAGCCGGGCGAGGTGGCGGGCGCCTGTAGTCCCAGCTACACGGGAGGCTGAGGCAGGAGAATGGCGTGAACCCGGGAGGCGGAGCTTGCAGTGAGCTGAGATCCGGCCACTGCACTCCAGCCTGGGCGACAGAGCGAGACTCCGTCT